>NC_056628.2:197646946-197946946 GCF_002870075.4 Lactuca sativa | reverse complement strand
GAATTAAACGGTGTATGTGTTCCTATCCATGTGAATTTGTTAAAACCAAGGTTTACGATAAATTCAAACTCATATGGACCGAACTTTCTTAATCTTGATTTCTTGCCTTATGGTAGCACAGCTGCCCACCATGTCTTCCAAGTAGTTAAGCAGCTCACCCTTTCCTATCAATGTACCTTTCATTGATTAAGGTGCTTTGCCTTTTATGCGTTCAAAATGAGAACTCATAGAATACTGCATAATTAACTCGACTGGATTGACACAGAACCAAAATAATGTCATCACGATAGGTTGTAAACCTCAACTCGTGTACTAGTGATGATTGATAAGGTTTATTTGATTTGTTCTTGAAACCTTTCAAGACCATTAAGACTCCCACTGACTCTTTGACATATAAGATTCTCTTGTCAAAACATTTCTTGACAAACAAATATTCAAGAGTTAGTGTAGCTTTAATCAAAACTCTTCATAAATTGGTCCTAGTTGGTCTTTGTCTTATCCAAGACATCACAACTTACCACATTTAATGAATGTTATAAACCTTCTTAATACTTTTTCACTCAATGTCACAATCTTAACTTTAAGACTTGTTTTGGAACGAAGTATGATTGACTTTTTGATTTAACCATTTCTTCAATTCTTGATTCCTCTTCTTAAACATACAATTGTACTTAGAGGATCAATTGAAATATGGTTCTTAATCATTAAGACCTATCATAAAACATAAAAGGTACTCTCCCTTCTTCTTAGAATGGAGAAACTTTTATCTTTCTGCCTACTTGATTCTTGTTATTCGTTCTACTATTGATTTAAACTTTTTCAATCAATTCAGAATTACACTTAATCTTATAAGTATAATCATATTTACTAAACCTTTAGTAAATCATGACGAATATCTTGTTACTCTTATGGTGGACTTTGATCAACACACAACTTTGTGTACTCGATCTCCTAGTCCTTCACTTGACACTTTGTCAATGAATTAGTCTAATTTCCAAATACGAAGTTTCTCATTCATCGTGCATCCACGTTGCATGATTCCAAGTTTCTGTCCAATTGAAACTTGGGCGATGAGAAACTCTCCCTATTTGGTAAATTCTTGACTTTTCCATAAACACCATAAACAAGAATAATATCCATTTGTTGTAGAAATATGCAAACACCAATTTTCATAACGATTTCATTGCAAGGAAATAAACAAATAAATAAATAAGTCAAACGAAAATTTATTTTATTTATAAAAGCAGCGGAAAACATTTGTCTTTACTATGCAAAATCCATTGAAAACTATGTATTTTAAAAGAAAAAATTTCTAACAACTCTATCATAACTATCTAATCTCAAAATCTAATCTTCAAGTCCATGCGATCAAGATCCATTCCTTGTGATTAGATTCATCTTGCTCTTTCACCAAGCTTCCTTTCTTTTCACCGATCCGATAAATCATTCAAATGCAATCTTATCACCGATCCGATAAATCATTCAAAAGTTGGCAAGGCAGTCCCTTGCATGCATGAAGTGCACGCGTGTGTTTAGCTGGGTACGCCCATCTTAAGGTTGGGTTACGCCCAACGTACATAGGGAAATGGCCGCAGGTGCCTTAGGCGTATGCCCAACGTACAGGAAGTACGCCCAATGTACGTCCAATGTTCATAAACCCTAATTTTAGGGTGAGCCACTATATAAATAACATAATGGCTCAAACCCTAGCCTCCTTATCAGCCTCCCCAACCTCAAAGAAACCCTATAACGCCTCATCCCTTCATTCTTGTGAGATCTTGACCTTGGGAAGCTCATTTTGGTGGTTTTAAGCTTGGAAGAGGAAAAAGGAAGTTGTCAAAGAAGGACTTGGGAAGTTGGAGCTTATAGATCTGGAATAACATCATCATTTGGAACTCTCTAGAGGTATAAAGTTCATAACTTTACTTAAGAATGATTAGATCTAATGTAGTGTGGTTTTGGAGTGATTTTGGTCCCAAAAATGGACCTTTTTGGTGCAACTTCGTTTTTGAGCTTGGGGTTGCCACCCTTAGAGCTAAAAGTGTCCCATAAGTAGTAAAGTTTCAATCTTGATGGTCCTAATGAGTTCATGCATGATATTTAGCCCTTTTTTTTATGGAAGTATGTTGTCACTTTTGAGTTTGGGCTTATTTGGTGGGTTGCAAGTCACCAAGTTGGTTACTTTATGGATTAAGACGTGGAAAAGGACCGGATCTGAGTTGGTAGCCTATGGAGTGGAGTATTAAGCACTTAATGGGAAACTGTCTTAACAGGGGGAGTACGCTCCGCGTACATTTAGGTACACCCAGCGTACACACCTTTTGGCTAGTACGCTTAGCGTACATAAGAGTACGCCCCACGTACTTGATGGGTTTTGGCCATATGAACATTCCTATGTGCACATACAAACCCTAATGCTTGGATCTAGGTTTCTCTAATTAAACATGCATTGAATCCAAGACTTCTAATGGCTAATAGAGTATAAGAACAATACAAAATCAGAGTTAGAAGTTTACCTTGAAACACTTGTTTGATCTTCTTGTTCTTGGAGCTTTAGAGTCACAAATGTCACTCCTCTAATGGCTTACAAACACCAACTAGCAAGAGGATTATTTGAGAGAGAGGAGAGGAAAGAGAAATCGGCCAGGGTTTCTTTGCTTTAGCAGAGGTGTCGATTTCCCTTGCCCTAGGGGTCTATTTATACTTGTAAGGCTCCTAGGGTTTCACCCTTAAACCCTAGTTGGATAATCTTTACTCAAAGCAATCCAAATCTTTTCCATGATAATCCCTTGTACGATTTGTGGCTTATCCCAAGCCCTAGAATTCATCCAACCCTATCCAAGAAGGATTTACAGCCCAAAGTGTAACTATCAAACAATTGACAGTTTATACCCTCTTATTTAATTAATCTCTTTAAGTCACCAAATTAATTCTAATTAATTTATGACTTATATTAATCAAATAACAATATTATTATTCTTTATATTATTCTCATAATATATTAATAATATTTATTCTCTCATAATAAATCATCCTGTCAAGTTGCTATGGTGAAGGCAACCCAAAAGGACCATGCACAATCGGGTCAAATACTTGCCTAATATAGTTGCAGCCTTAGACACTATTCCAACAGTCTCCCACTTGGATAAGTCTAGTAACTATATGCACAAGTACAATTCTATTTGCAATCGTAGCTCTCAAAGACGTTGTCAAACTCTGATCTAATCAATCTTGTCCTTTTGATAAGGGATCGTACAGTCCTCTGTTAGATATCATGCTGACAATTCTATGGAACAATTTGTCTAGCATTTGGTTTCTCGATCTCCGATTTATTCGACATAGAACTTAATCGAACACATCAATTCAGTTCTGACCGGGCCCGGCACATCAGTCAAATCAAATCATCGAGTGGCCGAGATATCACTTTTACCCTCTTGGGATAAAAGTAACATTTAAGCTTCGACTTATATGCATTTACTTATTCATTAATCAACTATACACAACAATGCGTTTTATAACACCGAGTTACTGATGCGTTTTCGCATTATCAATGTACAACCAAATAACAAATAACAAACCATATATCTAGGTTTTAAGACTATATGATATTATCATCTTTCGATCACCCTTTTATATCATATTCCATAAGGTGATTCCAGCAAGCACGGGTTTGTTCCAATGCTCAAAACTAGTTCATACTTGCACCGGATAGACTTGATCACGAGTAAATCTTGAGTACGCACCGCGTAATCCTAAGTACGCCCAACGTACTTAGGTCGGCCACAAAGATTATAAAAGTCGATTTTCAGCTAACCATGAGGGGGGATTCGACTTCTAACGTAATTTAGTCGACAATTAACTTCTGTTAAGCCGTTTTGAGGGTCTTGAAGGCGGCCGGAAAGCCGTTAAGCTAACAGGAGCAGAGATTGGAAGGATTGGAGAGCGGATACATGTCGGTAATCATATGGATTGCTAACGTGACCATGTTTAGCATTCCATTGTGGTACTTTTCTGTATTTAGTTTCTGATTTGGGTGTAAAAACCTTTTACTTTGTGTTTATGATTGAATGAAGCTTTGATTATTAGACTAATTGCTATATTGAATAGTTTATTTGTGTTTAATTTATCTTGCCAAGCTTGTTAAAAGATCCTCATGTGTTAATGATGATTATTTTCTGTTAATTGTTAAGTGAATTAAGTTGTATGAACATCTGCTTGATTTGCTTGTCTCTTATGATTTTTGATGACCATCAAAATTATAAGACTAGAAATAACGAATGTGAAACTAGGATTAATTTGAGAATAAGTAAGTTAATGTGTGAGCCTTGTTCGATGACCATCAACAAGAGGTTAATTAAATGTTTAAATTGATTAACAATATTTACAAGTCTTGCTCGATACGAACTGAACACTAGGAAGCATGTTAGTTTAATCAACTAATCACTATTTGAATAAACTTGTTTGCTAAAGGATTAGTTATAGTGAACGCGAATCTAATCATTTTAGGAATCGGTGAACATGAATAAATGAATTTGTGTATGCAATTGTCTATGTTTTTAAGGTGTAATTTATCTAAACCAAAGTACCTGAAGAGATGTGCTTTCCTGTTAGTTTATCGAGACTAGTTAATTAATTGTTAGTTTGAGATTATTTTCTTCATTATTTTCATGTGACTTGTAACCTATAATCAAATATTTTAAATTAATCCACCGTTCCCTGTGATCGACACCCGACTTACCTAAGCTATATTGTAATCTGACTAGGTACACTGCCTATAAGTGCATAGATAGTCTAAGTTTGTTAGGTTATAAATATTAAAATTAGTGGGTACTTTTGTGCACATCAAGCGGATCTGCTGGGTTATCTTCTGATGATATCCTCTTCACTACGAGTTGTCCTTCTTATACACGATGTCTAATAAAGTGATATTTTATGTCGATGTGTCGAGATCTACCATGATCTCTCGGTTCCTTGGTCAAGGCAACTGCTCCTTCATTATCACAGAAAATCTCCATGGGCTCCTTTATGGCGGGTACAACTCCAAGATCACCGATGAAGTTCTTCAACCATATTTCCTCCTTCGACGCTTCGCTCGCTGCAATGTACTCTAATTCGCACGTTGAATCAGCTACGGTTTCCTGCTTGGAACTTTTCCAAGTCACTGCTCCTCCATTCAGGGTAAAGACCCAGCCCGACTACGAACGATAGTTGTCCCTGTCGGAAGCGTATGGTACTCGGCTCATTTCTGCTATTTCAGCTTCGGTACTCGGACTTTGAGTCTTACTCAACTTGGCATTACTTTGTATCGGTAATTCTCCCTTCTTCGAGTTTTCCATACTAAAATGTTTTAGTACCTTCTCTAAGTAAGTGTTCTGACTAAGTCCTATTAGTCTCTTACTTCTTTCTCTTACCATCCTTATTCCCAAAATATAGGAAGCCTCTCCGAGGTCCTTCATAGCGAAGCACTTTCCGAGCCAGGAGCAACCTCCTGCAGAGTCGGGATGTCGTTTCCTATGAGTAGTATGTCATCGACATACAAAACGAGAAAGCTAACTATGCTCCCACTGGCTTTGACATATACACATGATTCATCTTCGCTTCGTACAAATCCAAACTCTTTGACTTTCTCGTCGAAGCAAAGATTCCATCTGCGAGATGCTTGCTTAAGTCCATAAATGGACTTCTCAAGCTTACACACTCTATTCGGATGCTTCGGATCCACAAACCCCTCTGGCTGAGCCATTTAAACATCCTCAGCCAACTTCCCATTAAGGAAAGCGGTCTTGACATCCATTTGCCAAATCTCATAATCATTAAATGCGGTAATAGCTAGCATCACTCTAATAGACTTTTATCGCAACTGGTGAGAAGGTCTCATCATAGTCAACTCCGGGAGTTTGAGTAAAGCCCTTCGCAACCAATCGCGCCTTATATGTATGTACGTTTCCATCCACGTCGGTCTTCTTCTTGAAGATCCATTTGCACCCAACGGTCTTACGTCCGGGCACATTATCAACTAAATTCCAAAACTTGGTTATCATACATGGATTGGATCTCGCTATCCATTGCCTCTTTCCATTTCGTAGACTCCTGGCCTGCCATGGCTTCCTTATAGCTATTAGGTTCATCAAGATTTATTAGTGTACCATCACTAATATACGTGTCCCCTTCGGTAGTAATATGAAAACCATAAATCTGGGGTTGAACTCTAACTCTTTCGAAACGTCTAAGAGGTATGGATTCGTCAATCGGTTCAACCGGAGTTTCCTCCTCGGGTTGAGTGCCAGCGGTAGAGGTTCCTTCATCTATCGACTCTTGAATCTCTTCAAGCTCGATTTGCCTCCCACTGTCTCCTTGGCTTATGAGTTCTCGCTCTCAGAAAACTCCTCTCCTCGCAACGAAGACAACATTGTCCTTCGGTCTATAGAAGAGATATCCAAAGGATTTCTGTGGGTAGCCGATGAAAATACATCACTCACTACGAGGTTCGAGCTTGTCGTGAGTATCTCGTCTTACGAAAGCCTCACAACCCCAAACCTTGATATGTGCCAACGAGGGAGCTTTCCCTGTCCACATCTCGTGAGGTGTTTTGGCAACCTTCTTAGTAGGGACTCGGTTAAGGATATGGGTGGCAGTCTCTAAGGCATACCCCCAAAAAGATATTGATAGTGAAGCACGACTCATCATAGAGCGAACCATGTCCAACAAGGTTCGATTACGCCTTTCTGCCACACCATTCAATTGTGGTGTCCTAGGTGGCGTCAATTGTGAAACTATTCCACACTCCTTGAGATAATCTTGGAATTTAAGACTTAGGTACTCTCCTCCTCGATCGGATCGAAGCATCTTGATTTTCCTGCCCAATTGATTCTCCACTTCATTCTTGAACTCTTTGAACTTTTCAAAATTTTCTGACTTTTGCTTGATTAAGTAGATATACCCATATCTACTATAGTCATCGGTAAAAGTCATGTAGAAGCGGTTCCCATCCTTCGTGGTTGATCTAAACGGTCCACATACATCGGTATGTATTAGGTCCAATAGACCCTCACCCCTTTCACACGTACTTGTGAAGGGTGACTTAGTCATCTTTCCAAGTAAACAAGATTCGCATATGTCATCTTCCCTAAGGTCGAATGACTCCAACACTCCATCCTTTTGGAGTTGGGCTATGCGCTTCTTGTTGACATGTCCAAGACGACAATGCCACAAGGATGCTCTATCCATACTATTGGAAGAATCCATGCATAAAACATCATTTCCTAAGTTATCTACAATCATAATAGTTTCATAAATTCCGTTACATGGTATAGCTTCAAAATAAAAGACACCATTTAGATAAGCCAAAATAGAACCATTCTCATTATTAAAAGAAAATCTAAAACCTTGTCTAAACAAACCATGAAATGAAATGATGTTTCTAGCCATTTCTGGCGAATAGCAACAATTGTTCAAATCTAAAGTTAAACCATTCCTAAGCACTAAAGAATACACTCCAATCTTGGTCACAGGCGACGATCTTCTGTTCCCCATGATTAGATTTATCCTTCCATGCTCCACATCTCTATTTCTTCTTAGTCCCTGCACATTAGAACAAATGTGGTAACCACAACCGGTATCAAGAACCCAAGAAATAGCATGAGGTGAATCGTTAGATTTAATTGTGTATATACCTGCGAAAGACGGCTTGATCTTTCCTTGCTTGATGGCTTGCAGGTACTCTGGGCAGCTTCTCTTCCAATGTCCTATCTTGTGGCAGTGGTGGCACTCTGCCTCCTTTGGGTTAGGGCAGGGTTTAGCAGGATCAACTTTGGTCCCACTAGAAGAGGCACCATCTCGGGACTTAACCTTGCGATGATTTTTAGATGAAGCCTTCCTCTTCTTTCCCCTTCCTTGTCCAATAGCCAAGACAGGAGCAGCGGGTGGATTGGGAGTTGGTATAACAGACTTGTCCTTGAAGTTGCTCTCAGCGACCCTCAAGAGACCTTGGAGCTTGCTTAGGGTGACCTCTTCTTTGTTCATGTGGTAGGTCATCATAAATTGATTATAGCTTGGAGGCAAAGAGTGAAGCACCATATCAATCGCCAAGTCTTCCCCAAAGACAACATTCAACTTGCGAAGACGGTCGACATACCTTTGCATCTTTTGCAGGTGCACGGTAAGAGACTCTCCATGACCCATCTTAGCAGTGCAAGGTGAATCTCCTCACTATGTGAATGGGTCTACGACCACAAATGCCAGCCCATGCAGTTTATGAGTAGGATGACCCGGGGGTTAGCCCTAGGCACTATATGTTAGTATGCGATTTCAGATCAAGGTCCGATGTCAGGCGGGTGCCCGAGGAATGCTTGCATGATAGTTTATACTTGTTGTCTCTGTGATACTCATATGTGCCTGGTAGGGAGGTGAGTGTGGGCGAGGTCCCGTATCTCACCACTAGCAGAGTATGGATGGGGTTCCATATCTCATTAGTAGCAGAGCAGGGGAGGGGCGAGGCCCACGATAGGAGAGGGGTGAGTGAGGGCGGGTGTGACATCCCCATTTTCACGGCCAGAAAAGACCAATTTGTTTATGCTTCGTTTTAAAATCAGAGCAATCATTTAAAGAAAACTGTTGCGGTATTTGTTCCCAAAACAAAAGGTGATAAGAATTTATCAAAACATTTCTTTAAAGAAATGTATTTTCATTAAATAACAAAATATCGGGATGTCATGTTTCGATACAGACCAAAAGCATAAACAATATTAAATAGACCTTACAACAGTTATTTATAACTACTGATCTATAATCCAAAATCTCTCATCAAGTCCACAAACTTATACTCTTGTGCCATTACCTGTAATGCAAAGAAAACTGAGTGTGTTAGGATTGGGAGCCTGGTGAGCATATAGGGTTTTCAACCCACAGTAATATAATTATTATATTCAATCATCAAACAATCAACCCAATTACCCATCCCCATTATCTTCTTTATTTCTTAAGGTTTTACCCAAAGAATTGACTATCATTCCTTCATTCATTCATAAGGATTGACCTAAGGAATTGGCACAAAGTCCATTGCTGCCCGAGGTTCCTATAACAAACACTAAATCCATAGCTGCCAAGGTTCATCTATACAGTATTAAATCCATAGCTACCAAGGTTCATCTTTACAATACTAAATCCATAGCTACCAAGGCTCATCTACACTGTACTAAATCCATAGTTACCATCGTTTTATTATAAGCCAGTAAATCTATAGCTGCCAGGGTTTTTAGAGTACACCGACAAACATCAAGTCCACAACACCTACAAGTTGCGAGCTTGCTAGTGTTCTACAGGACTGTCTATAATAGTCTATGGTTGTCATCCCTACTCTGATGAATGACGGGGGCCATCGTTTGGGTAAAGGTTTCACTCATTTTTCACCTGTCACACTCATCTCATGATTTATATCATCTTTCGTCTCATCCTCAAACTCATCTTTTCTCACACACCAACTATTTCATCTACCCATGTTCTACCCAACATATTTGTAGATATAAATTACATATATAGTTTAAATCATATACAAACATGTATAAAACATTCATCCAACATCCATCTCAAATAAACAAACAATATATAAACACATAACACGTATTTCATAGAAAATACTTCATATCTATGTGTTAGAAGAAAGTAACTACACACTCACATGATAAAACGATGATCGGACAACACTACGGCTCTAAATGTTGTATTCTTTGGTGAAACCAGGATGCTTCCTTGAAAACCGGGCCTCTCACGGGCAGAGTTTCGGCTCGAAAAGCTTACTTCTCAGGATCTTCAGGGCTTCGAGACTTGCTTCGGGTGTCAGGATTGATACCGGGGCTTCGGGGGTATTTCTTGCACGTAAAACGAGGTAAAACAGGACAGATAAAAGAAATTTGGCAACCAAACTCGGCTGCCTTCATGTTTTATTTATAGTGTTGAAGTCTGCCGCGAATGCAAGGCGTTCCCCGAACGCTGGGCGTTCTCTTCGAACACGGTACGTAGGAGCGGGGTTCTGATCCTATCCCTTATCCGCTGAGCCAACATCGACGTGGCCACTCCGGAGCCAAGTATTGAACGTAGGGCATTCCTCAATTGAACACGGGGCATTCCCTCTTTGGGATGCATGCCTCGAACTTCATAAATTCATAACTTTTGTATACGATCTCCGTTTTGACGCTCTTTATATCCACGCGTAAGTGAGACTATGCTCTACAACTCTCATTTAGACTCCGTCGGCAAATTTTGACTTTATTTTTATTATATTATTTTTAGTAGGCCGGGACAGGAAAACTCCGTTAGAAATTCATAACTTCTTCATCTGAAGTCCGTTTTCGTCTGTCTTTTTACTATTGGACTACTATCAACGAGATCTTCGATTCTCGTTTAGATTGTTTCGGCTAGAAACCACTCGATCTCATATTCGAACTTTGGGTTGCATATCGCTAAGTCGAAACTTCGAAAAACCATAACTTCCTCATACGAAGTCAGATTTAGACGTTCTTTTTATGCACGCTCTCGGTTTAACGTATTCTACGAATTTCGTTTTGACCAATAAGGCTAAATATCGCTCTATCGTAAATTCACTATTTACGTCGCGCAATGTCGTGTCGATTCTGTCATGAAACTTCGATAGGTCATAACTTCTTCGTTATAACTCGAATTTCAGCGTTCTTAATATGTACGGGATCCTTGTAACATATACTACAACTTAGTTACGATTATTACTTCAAAATAATCTTCCATCAAAAAGTCGTTTTTGATGCTCATTGTCTCTAAATTGACTAGCCCTAATCTACGGGCGTTACAATTATCCCCCCTCAGGATGATTACGTCCCTGAATCATCAACGAAATAGGGTTTGAATAATGATTTCATATGTTTTCTCGTCATCCTAGGCAATAACCGTAACTTCTATGTTTCCTTGAAATGGTATCTAACTCTAGGTCTTCTTGAGTGCAAACGATGCTCAATCTTGCATCTGCTTTTTGTACTATGTTGGACTTTCAATCATAACCTTCAAGTTACAAAATAAGTCCTTATCATGGACTTCTTCTTCTTCTTAGGATAAATACTTTCCTTTATCTATTATAACAGATCGATGGGTCATGTTCTAATGACCTCTCATCGTATGATGCAACGCCTAGACTCAAGTCTTTTAGATTCAAATTCCAGAATGGAATATATCTTCCTTCATATTCTAATGTGATATAATCATATTTTAGCATGTAGCATCTCTAGATACAAGATTTATTAACAACGAGCGTGATGCCATCGATCGCATTGATTTCAATCTTCTGACTTAAGTCAGATGTTACATCGAACTTGGTTCTCTGAACCACGTAACAAAATCATCGTAGTCGGACTCAATTTAATATGACCACCAGGGTCAGAACATCAATCATCTTCTTAGTCATTACCGAAACAATGGTAATGACATATTTGAATAAAAACAGAATTAGTCACTAGCTTCTTGGTAACATTGTGACTTTCCCTGATCCAAGCGTGAGACCTGTGCTTCCAGTAGTATAGATCTCTACTACTATTCACACCTACTCATACTCGTCCCAAGTATTGTATCGCAGTCCCCAAGTCCTAAAATCACAAAACAATTTAACACATACGAATGTGTCCAATTAATCATACAAATTTTCCTAGACTCTACTAGGACCTCTTCCATGCATATCTTCACCCATAAATTCTACTTCAACTCAGTGAGTGATGGAAATTCCAGACGATGGGACAACTTCAAGAATTACACCAATCGTTCCATCATCCTGCCAATTAAAGGTGTACTTCAGACGTACCGTACTCCTTTAAACGTACTGTTATTTTATTAGACATAAACTAAAGGCAAGATTCCACTTTCGATATCTTCCGATAGGTGTCACTCACTACATCAGATAACAAAACCAGGGTTTATATTAATTCTTGAAACTATTACACAAAAGCTCAAGTTCACCTTATACTATGCCTATAATAAGCTACACGATAAGTTACATCATAATTTGATCTTTGGATATGAAATCCTTATTCCTGATTCCTCTTGTTATTGTCTGCTTCGTCGAGGATCATGTGGAATGCCCTTGGCTTAGGTGGTGCCTTTAGCCTTGCTGTCCCATTTTTCTTTGGACAGTCTCTAGACATGTGCCCCTTGCCTTCGCATCCGTAGCATACCTTATCATTATGTGTACAATTCGAGGAATAGTAGCCGATCCTTCCACATTTGTAACATGTTACTTCTTCGCTGCATGCTCCAAAGTGCTTCTTCCTGCACTTTTCACACCACCCGACTCCATACCTCTGGTCATCCAGGTTAGGCTTTGCGAACTTTCCCTTACTATCAGGTCTTGAGGATCCTTCAAGCTTCCTCCTCTCGCCAACTTTAGCTCTCTCCAGACCCTTTTCCTTTATTTGGGTCTCAACATTCTTGGCTACCCAGATAGTGGCTTTCAAAGTGGTTTCCTGCTTGACCATTGGACCAAAGTCCGCTGGTAATCCATTGGCAAACTTGTTGACCTTGGAAAGTTCCATTGGAAGTAGGTAGGGAACAAGCTTCATCTTCTCCGTAAAACTAGTAGCGTACTCGGTGACGCTCAATCTCCCATTCTTCAGATTCTGGAACTCATTATTGATTTCCAGAAGATCCTGCTCAGAGCAGTATTGCATCTTTAGTTGCACCACAAAATCTTCCCAAGCTATCTTGCTAGCTTCTCCATTGGGCATCGAACCAGCTAGTAGCTTCCACCAGTTCAGCATTCCAGACATTAACAGAGGAATAACGAGAGCGGTTTTCTGCCGATTGCTACACTCGCAACTCTCAAACATTGTCTCCATCTCAGAGATCCAATCCATAACTACCACTGGTGTCGGGCTTCCAGATAGACACAACGGTTTGGACACCATGAATATCTTGTACTTGCACCCACGCCCATCATTTCCTCCATCCTAGTTGTTCTGTCGAACTAACGGTGGGTCGGCTTGACCAATAATCCCACTTAAGTTTCCTCCTTTTGACTGTCCTCCATTCACTTCGGGCTCTTCAACTTGTATTGAAAGTTCTTCACGATTCTGCTGAAGCAGACGTCTAGTTTCTTCCATCTGACGATCCAATATCGTTTGAATCATCAATTGTACTCCAACCATTGTCATTGGCTCAGGTGGTGCTGCTGCAACAACTACTTGCTCAATCACAGGTGGTTGATTCCTGTTTTCGATCACATTTCCAGCTCCACTCCTGGTTCTTGCCATTTTTGATCTATACACCGAATAGGGTGATTTTAGATTATCATTCATGGTAGATATTCAAATCATCCTTATCACTCCGAAACGTTTACATGCTAGTTCTAATATCGTAGTCGTATGCTTAGAATCCTAAACACATAAGGTTTCCGGATCCGATCGGCAACAGACCATAGATCTGAACAAACAATTTCATATATGGCAAACATATAGCATTTAGAAAATAAAGCATTTTAGACATCTTTCCTAAAATATATTAGTGCTCGTGTCTAAAATATGGTAGACACTCATCTCACAATCATCGCTTAGCATTCTAAGTTTAAGTCTAGAAATCCTACAAATTCCTAGTTCGCTTAAACTAATGTTCTGATACCAACTGTGACATCCCCATTTTCATGGCCAGAAAAGAACGATTTGTTTATGCTTCGTTTTAAAATCAGAGTAATCGTTTAAAGAAAACTGTTGCAGAATTTGTTCCCAAAACAAAAGGTGATAAGAATTTATCAAAGCATTTCTTTAAAGAAATGTATTTTCATTAAATAACAAAATCTCGGGATGTCATGTTCCGATACAGACCAAAAGCATAAACAATATAAAATAGCCCTTACAACAATTATTTATAACTACTGATCTATAATCAAAAATCTGTCGTCAAGTCCACTAACTTATACTCTTGTGTCATTACCTGTAATGCAAAGAAAACTGAGTGGGTCAGGCTTGGGAGCCTGGTGATCATATAGGGTTTTCAACCCACAATAATATAATTATTATATTCAATCATCAAACAATCAACCCAATTACCATCCCCATTATCTTCTTTATTTCTTAAGGTTTTATCCTAAGAATCGACTATCCTTCCTTCATTCGTTCCTAAGGATTGACCTAAGGAATTGGCACAAAGTCCATTGCTACCCGAGGTTCCTATAACATACACTAAATCCATAGCTGCCAAGGTTCATCTATACAGTACTAAATCCATTGCTACCAAGGTTCATCTATACAATACTAAACCCATAGCTACCAAGGTTCATCTACACTGTACTAAATCCATAGCTACCATCGTTTTATTATAAGGCACTAAATCTATAGCTGCCAGGGTTTTTAGAGTACACCGGTGAACATCAAGTCCACAACACCTACAAGCTGCGAGCTTGCTAGTGTTCCACATGATTGTCTAGAATAGTCCGTGGTTGTCATCCCAACTCTGATGAATGACGGGGGCCATCGTTTGGGTAAAGGTTTCACTCATTTTTCACCTGTCACCCTCATCTCATGATCTATATCATCTTTTGTCTCATCCTCAAACTCATCTTTTCTCACACACCAACTATTTCATCTAACCATGTTCTACCCAACATATTTGTAGATATAAATTACATATATAGTTTAAATCATATACAAACATGTATAAAACATTCATCCAACATCCATCTCAAATAAACAAACAATATATAAACACATAACACGTATTTCATAGCAAATACTTCATATCTATGTGTTAGAAGAAAGTAACTACACACTCACATGATAAAACGATGATCGGACAACACTACGACTCTAAA
The DNA here is from genome assembly GCF_002870075.4 of Lactuca sativa. Taxonomy (NCBI): domain Eukaryota; kingdom Viridiplantae; phylum Streptophyta; class Magnoliopsida; order Asterales; family Asteraceae; genus Lactuca; species Lactuca sativa. Next base: position 197,932,131 of record NC_056628.2, on the reverse strand, counting down.
TGTAGTATTCTTCGGTGAAATCAGGATGCTTCCTTGAAAATCGGGCTTCTCGCGGGCAGAGTCTCGGCTCAGAAACTTTACTTCTCAGGATTTTCGGGGCTTCGGGACTTGCTTCGGGTGTCGCGATTGATACCGAGGCTTTGGGGGTATTTCTTGCACGTAAAACGGGAGAGATAAATGAAATTTGGCAACCAAACTCGGCTGCCTTCATGTTCTATTTATAGTGTTGAAGTCTGCCGCGAACGCAGGGAGTTCCCCGAACGCTGGGCGTTCCCTTTTAACGCGGTACGTAGGAGCGGGGTTCCGATCCTATCCCTTATCCGCTGAGCCAGCATCGACGTGGCCACTCCAGAGCCAAGTATTAAACGTAGGGCGTTCCTCAATTGAACGCGGGGCGTTCCCTCTTTGGGATGCATGCCTTGAACTTCAGAAATTTATAACTTTTGCATACGATCTCCGTTTTTGACGTTCTTTATATCCACGCGTAGGTGAGACTATGCTCTACAACTCTCGTTTAGACTCCATCGGCAAATTTTGAATTTATTTTTATTATATTATTTTTAGTAGGCCGGGACAGGAAAACTCCGTTAGAAATTCATAACTTATTCATCTGAAGTCCGTTTTCGTCTGTCTTTTTATCGTTGGACTACTATCGATGAGATCTTCGATTCTCGTTTAGATTGTTTCGGCTAGAAACCACTCGATCTCATATTTAAACTTTGGGTTGCATACAGCTAAGTCGAAACTTCGAAAAATCATAACTTCCTCATACGAAGTCAGATTTAGACGTTCTTTTTATGCACGCTCTCAGTTTAACGTATTCTACGACTTTCGTTTAGATCACTAAGGCTAAATATCGCTCTATCGTAAATTCACTATTTACATCGCGCAATGTCGTGTCGGTTCTGTCGTGAAACTTCGACAGGTCATAACTTCTTCGTTATAACTCGAATTTTAGCGTTCTTTATATGTACGGGATCCTTGTAACATATACTACAACTTAGTTAAGATTATTCCATCAAAATAATCTTCCATCAAAAAGTCATTTTTGATGCTCATTGTCTCTAAATTAACTAGCCCTGATCTACGGACGTTACAATTATCTCCCCCTTAGGATGATTACGTCCCAGAATCATCAACGAAATAGGGTTTGAATAATGATTCCATATATTTTCTCCCCCTTAAGGACCTAATGTCGGTATGCAGGACATCACCACATTGTGGCCCTTCCTTCGCCACGTCGTGGTTACAGTCAGAAAGGCCATTTTTATCATTAAGAACTTACTCCATCAAGTCTTTTGCTCAAACTTTCAAAAGGAATCCTTTCTCTCAAATGAACCATAAAAATCCTTACGTGATGGACATACATGTCAAATGCATGTCTCTCCCTAAACTAGGTCAAAATATAAAGAAATGAAGTCAAAACTCCATGTATGGTACCAATCACACATGAAAGTCTATATTTGAAACATAAGATGACCAAGGGACCTCTAGGAGTGAAAAAGTTGCCAAGTTTATCAATATCATCCATTCATTTTAACATATTAAAAAGAAAATGAGATCAGAACCCAAATCTACAAAGGATAAATCATAAAGGTAAGAACTTGGGGACTTACACAAGTCCAGAAGATGCACCAAGTGATGAAGATAAGATGCTAGTTGATCCTTTGCTTAACAAATCCTTCCTTCAACCTTCAAATAGATAGAGCACCAACAAAGAGCTCAAAATACAAGAGAAGAGGCTAGGGTTTCTCGATAGGAGGGTGGAGGCTAAGGGAAATGACCTAACCCTTGAGATAAGGCCTTTAAATATAAAGGAAACCCTACAAATCGTGAGCTTGGGTTGGAATAATCGTTACAACGTGGCATCCTTCTTGCCACGTCATGGTGTTCATCAAGACGCATGATCATTTCTGTGTCATGCCATGCCGTGGTCATCAGCCTATCATGTCATGGCATATGGTTTTCCCCAAAAACCATATCTTTGATGTCTTTCTATCATTCACATATCCGCTCTGGAATATGGATGTTACAATCTCTCCTACTTAAATTAGATTTCTTCCTCAAATTCTATCCTTACAACTTACTCTTATAACACCCTCTGAAGTCCTTGTGGCTTTTCCAAGCCCAATTCGCTCAACACGATTCGAAGCCACTCTGAATGTCAGAATCTAAAACTACCAACAAAAGGATTTCGAAAACCAGGCTCACAAGCTGTACCCAAGAAGAAACTTCCAAAGGTCAAAAACCCCATTCTTCAAAGAGTTGGACAACACCCGAAGCAGATGACCACCTTCCGACACCGATGCTGAAACAACCTATATGTAACATCCCGATGATGAGTTATCTTAAATTTTAACCCTATGTATGAAGGAATATTGCATTTTGATCCTTGTGCTCGAGAAAGATTATAAGAATGATCCATAATGGCATTTTGGTAATTTTGGCCAAAGAGTTGGTACAATGAGCGTATACCGCGTACACAGGGCGTACATAATAAGTCCTGAAACCCAAATTTTTATGTTTTGGTCCATATATAAGCATCATTATCACCTCATTTCTCATTCCCTCATTAGCGTCCACTTAAGAAAATGTCCTTCTAGCTAACCCTAAGTGAGAGGTGTGTATCTTGAGCTCATCCTTGTGTTTTGGTGATATTATTAAAGAAAAAGACGGTGGTGGGAAGACCTTAGAGCTGGATGTAACTTAGATATGGGATTCTTTCCTTGCTAGTAACCTCCAAGAGGTAGAAAGCTTCTAGATTGATCATCTTATATCGTAGATCTAGCAATTTCCTCATTGAGTACCTTTTTGGATGTAATAAGTCGAAGTAATAAGCTCTTAAATGGTTAAGATGGAAGACTGATGTGTACGTTCGGCGTACCAAATGGTACACTACACATACACATATTTGGCCCCGACGTCTCGGACCATGAATACGCCCGCGTATATTCGAAGTACGCCCCGTGTACGAGCCTTGACTTGACTCGGCTGGGTTGACTCAGTTGACTTGTTGGTTTTGACCAGTTTTGACCAAGGGTATTTTGGGAAAAATGTTATTATTTTAATTGGAAATGTTCTTATATTTAGGGGTCGGGTTGAGCCGGTTATCGGAGCTTGGATTTATTCATACTACATTCACGCTGTGAGGTGAGTCCTCTCTGTACGTGTGGGTTGAAGGCACCAATGTCGGCCCACTAGATTATTTATTGTGCTTAGGATAGTGTTATACTAGTATGTGGATGATTAGTAGATCTGTATGATTATTTGTATTTTGCTGGTTCTATTTTTATGTTTATCTTTTACATATGTCGACATATTGGGTTAGGTTGAGGTTGTACTGCTTTGTGTTATAGCCAACAAACCTGTGATCATTCCAGATATGAGCTGAGGGACCAAATGGCATGCCAGACTCATATCGAGGGCTCGGGAGCACTCCAGATATGAGCTGAGGACCCGAATGGCTTGCTAGACTCATACAGAGGGCTCGAGGGTAATCCAGTCTTTATAGTTGTGGACCCGATATATGTTTTTATATATATGTGTGTGCTGGTACTTTGGGGGAACTTAACTAAGCTTTGGGTTTTAGTTTTTAGTTTATGGGTTTAGATACTTCAGAGGATCGTGGGAAGGTAAATGCATGATCACACACATCTTCATGTTTATGTCACTGGATCTTGGGGAAAACTCTGAATTGAAATAATACTTTTGAAACAATTACTACTTTTGTAAACAATGATGATGAATGGTTGATTTTGAAAATATTAAATTATTATGATTTTTGAGTGTTACAAGTTGACATCCGAGCCTTGGTTTGAGAGAATTGGATGAACATTCGTGTGAATCCAGACTCAAACTAGGGATCTGGAAAAGTTTTTAAACTGATTTTCAAAAATTGTTTTCAAAAGTAAACAATAAAGGATGCGATTTGTACGATCAACTGGATCAAGAAAGTGTATCCCAAATTACCCACACTGTTATTTGCTATTATGTTTCAATAGAACAACCTGCTAGTGATAGGCTAGGGATCTTCAAGAATTGCATGATAGAATTGTCTGTAATTGATTCATGATAGCCTAGGGATTCTTTCTTGTATGGAATTAACATCATTACTGTAGCTGCTTAGTGTATGCATCATAGTTGTACGTAACTAAGATTCTATAGATTGAGAATGTTTGGTTTAGCCTTATTTCATGTTCTTGTTTAATGAAAGGATTAGGCTAGAATCAAGTATTTGACTATCTATAGGATCCAATGTGATGTATTAGCATACATGAGTGTTGCAAAGTTGGTGGAAATTTCATGGATGAGTTATGTGGAGTCAGTCGACCAGTTGAGGATTGTGTAGCCTTTCTCTAGGAAATGAGAATAAAATGTATGTGTATTCTAGTGTGTGATGTTAGGGTCGTTGTGATGATCTTTTGAGACAAACACAGGTAGGTGCGGAAGGTAGTATAGGCCTGTGCTATTGGAACCACTGGACCCGTACGCGTAGCAGGGAAGTCACAACCCCTAGGGTTTTGTTTTTTGGAATAGCTCATATGGCATGAATTGCGCCTCATATGATATTTTCTGGTTTATTTTCAGTATGGTGGTTACGAGGAGATTTGAGCCAGGAGTTGGATCGAGTGGCCAAGATAGGTCATGGTTGACTGAGGAGGAGATTAGGGCGTTGATATCTAGTGAGGTAGTGATTGTTGTCCGGGGGCAGATACCGGAGCTTTTTGGATCTATCAAGACAACCATGAATGGATCAAGTGGCCAAGATAGGTCATGGTTTTGTTTCTATTTATCATTTTGTCAATTATTTTATGGTATGCATATGTTTATATTTCTAACAGCTACATTCTTAATGAATTACTTGCCTGCTCTTGTGTTATTCGACTCTATCACACTCGCGGCCACCGACAAAAATGTCGAGGTGCGCAGCGTAAATTAGTAATCACAGTTATTGAACATAAATTGCAATCTTATATTATAACAGGAATATTAATTACATTCATAATGGCCATTGCAAAATCGTGACAAACGTTTAACAACCAATGTTTACAAATGTATAATAAAAGTAACAGTGAGTCTTTTTAACGTACACTTCCGACCTAATAAATAACCTGAGATACGTGCATTATGATACGTCAACAAAATTATTGGTGAATTCTACAGGTTTTGACACAGAGTATTTTTTTTATAAGCGAATGCGCTTTATAAAACTTATCTGGTGACCCATCTTTTATAAATACATACTTCTCTATCAAAAGTATAAAATAATTGAGTTATAGAAATGTATTTGGACTCATTTATAAATACCATTTGTTCAAATATAAAAGTACAAATTTTGGCAAAATACACATAAGTAAAACAAACTTATATCAAAATTTACGACTCCCATGACCAAAATACATTTTATATAAGGATTTTGAATGACAATTTATATAAAGTAGAGTCATATCACTCTTTGTGAAAACATAAAATAGCTAATTTTACCCTTGAAACCTTGTACAAGCATTCATATAGTTTATATGTAAAACTCATAAGTTTTGAATTTATAAACTTTGTAAATTTGTGTCATAGTATTAATTAAGTATTATCTTACTTAATTATGGAACCGACACTTAACCAGTGGGGCAAAACTCCTCCTACATACAAATTGTGTTTTCATGTAAAAAATGGTTTATATAAATAACTTATTAGCTGTAAGTTAATAAACCTCATTTAGTCGTGTCATGATATTAATTAAATATTATATGACTTAATTTTTGGTATTGACACTTATCGTTTTGAGTCATAAGCTATCCCACTACATACAGTCTCTTTCAAATAGTATCACTGAACAAAAACCACGTATAAACCCAATACTGATTCTATACGGTAACAAGGCAAATATGAGATCTATCATGAGGTCATAACCGAACTGTGACGAATGCCTCTGCACCAGCACTTGGAAATTTTAGTGTTAAACGTCCACACCCACGTTTATTCATTATCATGGACTTTATCGTTTAGGAATGCCAATGCTCGTTTCGACTCGTCAGCCGATGGTTGTAGCTAGCAACCAGTGGCGGGATGTTAACCCATATAAGTATGCGATCCTGAACGTATACTTGACGTTCCTAGATGCATACTAATTAACGGTTATGACACAGAGGACTTTCCGCTAAGATGTACGGTCTTAGTATTGTTGCAAGGTAGCCCATATATATTAGGAAATGATCCTAGCTCATATGGTTTTAGAAATGAACGTAGCTTCTATAGAGAGACCCGGGAGTGTTGGATCCTAACTTTGAGTCTAGGTATCCTAATCCTAAAATGTCAATTATAAGTATGACGAGCATCTATAATTCTTTTATGTTTAGGAATAATTATTGATTGAAGTCTTATGATATTTGAGATTAGTAAGACTTAACACATTTCCAAATATCTATTATCTGATATGACAGGATTTGGGCATCATAACGGCTGTTTTTTTTTTTTTTTTTTTTTTTTTTTTTTTTTTTTTTTAACATTTTTCTGGTTCCAACCAATGTGAAACCAACAAATTCCAATACATTTATAATTCAAATGGTTAGTACTATACAATATTTTGGAAATAACAACTCTTAAGTCGTGAAGTCGATCATGTTATTTATTGCAATAATATTTATAACTTAGTAGAATGAGTTATATTTTATCTTTAATATAAAAATATATTAATAAATTTACATTCATTCGTACATAACTTTTATATATATATATATATATATATATATATATATATATATATATATATATATATTAAAAGTCAATCTTTCAATAATTTAAACTATTAATTTTATATTTTCATAATCTTGGTATTTTCATCAATTATGACTATGTACTTTCGTTTTATACTCGAATAATATTTTTGGTCATTTGTATATTTTTTTCATACTCCAGTTGATACTTTAACATATAATCTTGTGATTTTTGATATTATTTGGTAATATATCACAACGAGGTGTAATCATATCATTTATAGCATTCTAATTTTATTTATATGATTTATACAATTTAGATTACTATTTCGTAAACTTTTGACCAATAATAAAGTATGTTGCTATTTTGTATATAAAACATAAAATCATCAAAACTTTAATAGACACACATGTATTCTCTCCCAAATATTAAAACAGTAAAAGAGGGGCCGTAGAAATTCACCATTGAAGTGTGAGTTCGATTTGTATGGAATTGGTTTCATTTTCGTGAAACTTCACGTGAGAACCCACATCTTGATGTCTTTTGAGCTACAACAAACCCTCGGGTTTTTGTGTAATATTTTTAACCGAAAGGGTTTGTTTTGTAACAAATAAAATAATAGGATTATTGTGTTCAATTTTTTTTTAGAAACTATAGGAACTTATGGTAATGGTTTAAATCACAAAGGGACTATTTTTGATCAAGTATTTCTGGCCTCTAATAATGCAGTTTTTTTAGAAACAAAGGGACTATTTAAATCACAAAGAAACTATAGGAACTTATGGTAATGGTTTAAATCAAAATTTTTGGCCTCCTTCAATTGAGGGGTTTATTTGGCTAGATAATTCAAATAAGGGCTGTTTTGACTAACCATTTGCAAATAGGCTGATTTTAAATTAAAGCTGCAAATGGAGGGGCTAGATGTGTTTAATGGCTCAAGCTTAGGAGGATTAGGGCTTTATGCCCTCGTCACTTGGACTGATCGGGCAAAAAAAAAAAGCAGAGACAGATATAGTATTACGAACGAAACAGACGAATGGAACACACGGATTCAACAGAAATCGGGAAAAAAAGATCATTTGGGGGTTCGGTCCTCGTCTGATCAGGAAGAATCAAGAAGAAAACACGAATGAAAGCTTGCAAGGGGCGAGGTTTTCGATCGAGAGAGGAAGGAGGACGCACGGAAGCAACAGTAAGGTCGAAGGGCGAAGGCATCTACGGTAGTTCGGTGTGAATGGGAGGTACGAGGGTTCGGTGTGGCTAACGGGTTGCGAAGTGAAGGAGGCCAGAAAGGGTTTCGTCGATCGGGTTCGCAAACCGATGTGTTCTCCTGGGTTCGACGGGCCGAAGGGAAGAACGGGAGGGGGTAGGGCAGCAGCGTCGTCGCGGTAGGAAAGAGGTCGAGGGATCAGAGGGGGCTGTCGCCTCCCGTGTTTGCTCCGGGGAAACACCCACTTCGGTGGGATTTGCTCTCGATCGTTGAAAGGTACGTGGACGGGGCTGCTCCGGAAACTCCCCTGATCTTCTTCTTTCTATTTTGTTTCTATTTTTTTGATAGAAATCATTGGAAATTGGATGTTTGGGTGTTGATGTTTGATAGGAATCGATAGGGGAAATGGATGTTTAAGTTCCGTGTTTGAAAGGGAAAAAAGAAACATCGAAAATCAAAAGGAAGGTGTTTGGTTTGCTTTATTTGACAGGGAAGGAGGAGCACAATCGGGGTTGTGAAATCGATGGGAAAGAAGACGAGAAACAAAGGGTGTAGCTGCCCTTTATGGCTAGCTGAAATACCACAACACCTCCATTTGGAGGTGTTCTTGGATTAAATGGAGGTGTTCTTGGCTGGGATCGATGCAGAAAGAAAGAACATGGATGTGTTTTGGTTTATTGTTTTCACAGCTTCAATTGAATTGTTTATAATATGTTTTGCTTTGAGTGTAGGATTGTCCAATTTCATTGTGTGTGGTATTCCTTATGTGTGTGGTATTGTAGGAACATGATTTTAGATTTTTTTGGATTTAGTTGTACCGTCGCAATATTTTCTTAAACTTCTTTTGTGTATTATTTATTTGAGTGTGCAGTTGTATAGTACAATATGTATGGGAAATTGTATACATATATATTTACATATAATGTGTTTATACACATATTAGTGGTTGGTTATATATGTATATGATATATGTATGGGAAATCGAGTATTGCAAGTAAATGGGAGCCAAAATTTATTGTACATGATTGATATTAGTGTTTGGAGGCTCTATGACTTATATATGCATGTGTATAGTAGTGTTGTTATAAAATTATAATTGTATACATGTGTATAGTAGTGCTATTACAATATTATAATTGTATACATAATCTGAATTCAAAAACGTGTTCAAAAATAGTTTACGAGACTCATAACTATCCCAAACGAAGCAGTGCACGGTTTGTTTCAGGAAAATTAGATAAATATTGATTTTTATACCTTTAAAGAAGCGTAACTTTCTCATACGATTTTCGTTTTGGACGTTCTTTATATTTACAAAATCAAGAGAACGTAATTTATTCATTTTTATTATCCATAACGTTCAAATATACTTAATGAAAATTTCTATTTTTAACGCTATAAATAAATTTAATTTTTGTTGAACGTGCTCATGGAGAATCTTTCATTCGATCCGGTATGTTGAACATGCTCATGGAGAATCTTTCATTAGATCCGGTATGTTCTTTTAAACCCACCATTACACCAACCTTGGTTAACCCCATCGCTAATCTTCCTACTTCCTTCGATAACAAGCTGAAATCTACTGTTGCGGCCTTCTTAACACTCGAAAGCTCACCACCTAGGCATGAAACAACTTCAAAACCACGTTTCCCGAACTCGACTTCATCACAAAGCTTAGATTTTTTTTTTATTAATTCCTCCACCACAAAGGCGTTTTGTGATTATTAGGATTTTTTTCGTTCTTTCTATTTTCCGGATTTCACTTAAACCGTTATCTTTTCATCCCCAAACAAATATTATTTGTGCATCCCACCAAATCCCATCTAACTATGGGTATTCTTTACGACCTCATCCCTTTAAGTAGAAAACAATCCGAGTTCCACTAGAAAAAACTCAGGTTCAACAAATACACATTAAAGAGAGAGGCAAATTTGTGCAACTAGACCAAGAATACAACAATTTCTACTAAAATTACAACTTCTATTACTCGTCATCATCAGGTGTTCCATGAAGCTCATATGCTCCAAATGTAGAGAATAAAGGCTTTCTTCTTGTCGGTTTTCTCACTTCATACTTCTTTGATTCGAGAAACCTGATTTGTGTTGGATTCAAAATCGTATCACTTTCGCTTCAATCAATTTCACCTCATCTAACTCTAATTTTATTTGATCTGATAACAACTAAATCGTTTAATTTGGATTTTTTTTCACAAGTAAATCTTGTTGATATTTTTTTATGTGATTGAGAATAATTATTCATTAGTTTGTTCGTTAATTAGACCTAATTCCAAAATTATCATATATCTTATTGATATTTTTTTATATGTGATAGAAATTAAAACAACAAAAAATGTTTAGGGATTATTTAGACCAAATATATTGAGAGATAAATGTGAAGGAAGCCACATGTGAATGACGCCACATCATGTGACAACCCGAAATTTCCATTCTGTACAAACCATTTGAAGCCAATTGAAGTAGAACAGTTATAGTGAAAATTCAGACTTCGAGTATAAGTTTGGCAGTTTTTAGGATTTACACTTAAGGAGATATTAAGAGAGTGGATGCACTAGGGTTTTGTGCAACACTGTTATTCCAATACTATATGATATTAGAGTTCATTCCGGGAATAGAAATATTTTCGGCCAAAAATCCCAGGACTATATATAGAAAACTGAACCAAATAGTTCATTAGTTACATTTCCAATTAGAGAAAAGCCAAAATTCTCTCTCACGGATCTTCGGGTTTTTATCCCAAATTGTGAGTACTTCGATCTAGTTATGTTATATAGCTTAGATTGTGTTTAGAAACATCAATTTCATAACAAAACAACTATATTCGGGAGTTTACCGCCCAAGAACGTTCTTGGAGAGTAAACTCCAATATGTGGCTTAAATGCTACCTAGTCCTTTCCCCGTGATTTGTAACTACCTTAGACTTGTATGCTAGTGTGTATATGACTAGAAAACATCAAAATCGGACCAAAACCCCAAGATTTGGGAGTTTACCGCCCAAGAACACTTGGGGAGTAAACTCCATTTTAAGGGCCAAAAGTGTCCCAATGACCCTCAAAGCTTTAGAACTCGAACTAGAACCCACCATTGCATGTTTAGGACACCAAAAGCAATTAAAATCAATGATGAAAGTGAGTTCACGGCCAAGGAGGTTCTTGGGCCGTGAACTCCATGTTTAGGTGTCAAAATGCCTTGAAACACTTCCTAAGGATTAGGCTTGAATTAGGAAAAGTACCCTAGTGTGTTTGGAGCAAGCAAACATCATTAAAACACCAAGAAAAAGGTGTTCACGACCCAAGATGTTCCAGGGCCGTGAACTCCATTAAATGGTGCCAAATGGTGCCATAAATCCCCCTAAAGCCTTGAACAATTGCCTTGATGCATTCCTTGTTAAATTAGAGGTTTGAAAGCACCATAAACCTTCCCCCAAAGGAGATTACGACCGTAATCTCCATGGGATATGGTCCCAGGGCCGTAAACCCCTATAAAGGGGGAAAATGTCACCCAAACACTTGATTTAGCCTTGAAACAATTCACCACTAGAGTTGTATTAATTCTAAGCTTCATTTAGAGACCTTATTAAGAGTTTACGGCCAGGAGTTTACTCCCCTGGGCCGTAAACTCCAAAGCATATGGTCATTTGACCATAAACTCCCATTAGATGTTTTGCACTCCTTTGTTGCAACCCATTTGCCTCCTAGCACTTGACCAAAAGTGTTTTCCTCGCGTTAAAATGTTTATACTTGTATAATTAGTGTTTTAATCACTAATTATTTATATACATATGTCTTCATATGTAATTAGGATCATTGTGTGTGTCTAAAGTCTTCACTTGACACCAAGCACTTGTCCGATCCTTCCTTACGATAACAGTCCGTTCAATTCCAGTCACTTACTGCAGGTGAGTTCATACCCCTTAATCAATGTTTTAAACTGTTTTTAAATGTTTTATGGGGGGGATACAAGTAGAATTATGCTAATTATTATATCAATCACATGTGATTAATAAGCAGCATTCAAATGATTGGCTACTCATTAGCCATTTTACCAAACAGTTTCCTTCAAATGTTTTTCATAAACACTTTATGTGTTTAAAAACTCCTTATTACACTGTACATTTTACTCTGTATATTAAATTTCAAACTTATTTACAATTTTGTTTCAAACAAATGTTCTTTATACTAAACTGTTTTATCAAACCCATGCCTTCAAAACCATTTTATAGATCGACATCAAGTCGGTCTTTTCTTAGAAAATATTTATGTTCAAAGGTTTTACGAATCTTATTTTATGCTTTTAAATTATAAATTGCATGCCTCTATATGTATAGTTATATAAGAAATGTTTAAAAGACTTAGGAAGGCTATTCACCCTATTTCCTTTTCGCGCTTGAGATGTGGTCTGGTGGGATATCGGGTACTCGTCCGAAGGTCGTTTAAATATTAGTTATATAACATATGTACATATATAGTCATAAAGGCCCTTCCAGTCCATCCCATGCCCTTAGGTAGCAAGGGTATACATCCATGTCCATACGTACAAGTTAGATTACTAGTAAACTACCATATGGTTAGTTTAGGAAGATACTAGAACTATTAATAGAACACAATATCATACAATGAGTCAGTTCATTCATGAGTCAATACTTTCTAGATCATTACTGTACATTACTATACTTGCTAAGTAGAGAGCACGTACATTACAGCTATAACATTACAGTACATTACTATACTTGCTAGAGAGAGAGAGAGCATACATTACAGCTATAACATTACAGTACATTACTATACTATTACATAGATATGTTTACATGATCACACTTACATGAGAACAACTACATGATCACTTACATGATCACACTTACGTATACATAGGACAAACGTCACTAGGTGCTATAGCATGGAACCAGTTCAGGATCTAACTATACCGATGAATCACAATGCAATTGTGATAGTTATATCGAGTATACATGATCATAGTAATGTAGATGCTCACGGCTTGCATACATGCAGGGGTCGTGGGTAGGTCCCAAAATCCCTTTGACAGGGGAGCGTATAGCCTGGGATCTAGACATCACATTATACCTTATCACCTCAAATAAGGCAGTTGAGTACCGATGTAGTTATTTATTACAAATACTATAGTACTTGGAAGTATTACCCTAGATTTAAGGTAATAGGTACAGTTGTAGTTCGACACTACACCATAGTACTATTTCTTTTCCCATTACATTCACTTCGTAAATTTTCACATGAAGCACGGTAATGTAGAAACTATATTTTGATTAATGATAGTCAGATTTGGGAAAATACACTCTCTTACGTGAGCCATACACATAGACACTAGATGCCTTGGTAGAAGGATACAATTAGTAGGAAACATAGGGCTTCCTAGGATCATACAAAACATTTTTATACTTACAGTTCATATACATTTTTATACTTACAGTTCATATACATTCTCAATACTTACAATTCATATACATACAAATACTTACATACAAATTAAGACACTAAAATACTTATGATCTCACCAGCTTCAAAGCTGATACTCGCTTTCAAAATTACTTGTATCCTCAGGTCAACATAGACAGGTACCGACGCAAGGATTAGGGAAGATGGAGCTCGTTGAAGACTCATCTTTCATTTTGATATATGCTTTAGTGTTTATCAAAATTTGACAGAACACACTTGCATAATAATTATATTATTAATGCAATGGATGATGTTGTTGCTTGTTTACTACTTTTCATTGTTGTGATACTATACATGACGTCCTCCGCCCCAGAACGTTTCCGCCGTTGTTGGTTTTGGGGTGTGACAGATTGGTATCAGAGCATTGTTTATAGTGAATTAAGTATATCAACCCATAAAAGATATACAAACTATAAATACATAAGGGATTAAAAATACTCTGACCAAGAGTTTATACTTTAAATAATAAAATATTTAATAAAGTATACGTGCCTGCATTCATACTAAAATCAGTGTCACTAGGACAATACAAAAGAATTACGATTGTTGGGCAACACAAGTGGGCTTAGAGACATATGGCCAAAACTAGGAAGATATAGCATGATCACCTATATTATCTGAGGGTTGACTAGCATGTGCCTAAGTGTAGTTGTGTGGTTGCAACGAGTCTAAAATCTTACCAACCCTACCACAATGAGAACTATAGAACATAACATTAAATTTTAGAATACTATAGGAGTATTTGGTGTTACTATAAGTACTTTATACTGTAGAACTAAAACGGGATCTTCATTACTAGGTTGATAGTTGCTAAGTGGATACACTAAGGCTATATGTAATTAGGATGTTATAGACTTAGAATCTGTGAAAATTTTACTTCACCCCTATTCTGTGTGAATATGGAGTTAAGGTCACTTATTCGAAGGTCTATCCTGTTTAGATTACACATAACTGGTATGCACTTCACAAATAGCGATGTAACTAATGAAGGTTTTCTAAATAATTATCTAGATAGTTCGTCTAATAATTATTCTCTTACCCTAAATTCTCGCATAGAAAACATAGCTGGACTGCATCCCCTCGGCAACCAGTACTTTCCGAACGAGGTCATTGCTGGTTGGTTTGGAGAAGAACCAGATAATGATCATCATATCCTTTTGAATGATCACCATGATGAAGACCTTTCTGAAGATGCTAACTCCGAACCAGAGGTTGAGAACTTACCCCGAGCAGCTCCCGTTCCAATTCCTAACCCTCGTCTGGCTTTTCATGGCCCGACGCTTGAGTGAGTGGAATGCTTGGAAACATGGAGCCAAGGACAAGATCAGCCCATGCCATTTAATGGTGACCGAAGCTTCTATGACCTGAGTAATGGGGGCTCAGCAGATAGAATCTTGCCAATCTTGATCCGCAGAGTGGCCCGAAATGAGATTCAAGGCAGGACAGCCCTATATCAGATTACCGAAGTTGTCACCGATGCTAAAATGCATACCCTCCGCACCATTCGTCTAGAAGATGCTCGCGAGAGATCAGAGAGAAACCATGAGACCTAGCTGCAAGCACTGACTGAATCACGAGCCGAAGTCATAGAGCTCCGAGTATGCCAGAAGGTGTACGAAAGACACCTACTTGATGTGGAATGTCAACTGGCTGAACTGAGAGTTCACCAGAGGGATGACCGTCGCCATTAGTAGACGCCTTACTTTATTTTCCTTATTAAAAGGAATCGCTTTTCTGTCTTTGGCCGATGTGGCATTTTCTATGAAATTACCTTATACTGTAAGTACTTTGGGTTAGGTCCTTATGCTGTCAAGAACTATCTTCTCTGGATATGATGTAAGACCTTTACAAGGTCATTTTCCTGAATCTTTACGTCATGAATATCAAAGATATTGACAGTCGGCTAACTTTCGTGTCATTCTTTATTCAAGTACTCTTAATGTACTTTCATTGAAGCCTATTTGAAACATGCTTTAGTCAAGTCATTGGAGTATAATATTTTAGCTCCGGAGACATCTCCAAGTCTCTTTCAGTGGTTGGATCTTGTTATTCACCAACCATCGATCCCTCGGCTTGAACGGCAAACGTCTTGAGACTATTTCACAAACTCACTCCCATTTAGTACTAGGACTGCATCATAGGGATGTAGGTCAACCTTTCGAGAACATAGTCTTACTCCTTACTTGAACAATCTAAGTACATCTAGGTTCAACCAGAATCGCTCACAAAATCCTTATCTTTCGTGTAACAGAATCATGTCCTCATCCGGAAACAACCAGCCAAGCAACGAGACCTCTACTTTTCCTATGGACGCCGCTACTTTTCAAGCCACCGTTACAGCTGCCGTGACGGCAGTCCTGGCAAATCGCAGCACTGCCAACGCAAACAAGGCTGAAAAAGAAGCTGACAATCCTGATCGTGTTAACGATCCGAGGAATCAACAAATAGTAACAGTCGCCACCACCCAAAACAACAACTCAGAGTTCAAGAAAAGAAAACGTCAAGCCAAAGTGGAACGCAAACGATTTCAGAGAATTTCCAGGCAACAACCACAAGTAGAAACCTCTGCCATCCCAGTACCGAGCAGACCATATAAAGGAACACTCCCGAAGTGCGACCGGTGCAACCACCACCACAAGGGAATTTTCCGAGCCTGGAAATGCAATAATTGCAACAAGATGGGACACATTGCTCGTTTCTGTAGAACTACCTCCACCACTGGAGCAAGCCTAGTTTGCTATAGTTGTGGTGAGGCAGGGCACTATTATAGAAATTGCCCAAAAGGGAAGATCAACGAAAGCAACCGCGTCCCCATAACTCCTACTCGACACTTCACTTCTACCACCAAAGTTGGTGCTGTCCTGATTTGTCCCTAATGCGGTGAAATTGGACACTTCAAGAAAGATTGCCCAATAGCAAAGAACTCGGGTGCAGATGGGAAGATCCTCAGGATCACAGCCGCAAGAGAGCCTACTCCGGAACCATCGTTAATGTAATTTAGGCGTTTAGTTGTAACAGACTTATAAATTATCCGAAACTAGTGCAACTAAAGTAATACCTTTTAGCGAGATCCTGTTTGTATAGGGATTCTCGTGCTGGGTATACTTGTCTTTTGTAGTATACCTTATTCGCAGCAATAGTCCAGTATAAAATCTAAAGTACTGTAACTCTGTTCATGGTTGCACGGTTATGTTTTGTCTGTAAACGCCTTATGTTCAAATCTAATGTCTTTAAATTTTCTGTATGATTCCGACATTATCATACGATTAGATTCAATTTGATCCACGCCATAACAGCTTCATACGTACATCCCTTTGTCAGTAAATGTCACTTTAGCGAAGCCATCATATCAGAACACCGAAGTACTCATGCCAGGAGTACCTCTTAGTTATTTTCTTTCCGAAGAAATCCCCGAAGTACCACTCGTGCAGTACGTCAAGTTCCATCCAAGGATTCATACGATTGATCTATCACTAAGAGGAATGTATGTATAAGAGTGATATATAATCAAGGTTCTACAGGTTTGGAATTGATGATTTCACTTTAACTTCTTTTTCCCCGATGGGATGTGAGCTTAAAGAAGAATCAGTTATTCGACTACCTTTTCAATCTTAATTATATACGACTCGTATACACGAAATGGTGATTGTGAACCAAGTATGAATTCTAATATGAACTTCAGGACGGAGAACTGCTCAAGACTACGAGTAATCACATCGTCATGTGAACAAACTTAGAACCCAATACGACTCCCGTGAACGGATCTCCCATTTGCTTAAACACCTACGGAGACACAAGAACAGTACAGACAACTTAGCGAACCACACATAAATAGAATTAGAAGACTAGGCTTCTCACCCTAGATAACCCCAATCTTATTCTCCCAGAGATCGACGGATTGCATCGTATGTGCCTCGGATATCGAGGACTCCGTCAAGATTTTTCATTAGAAATCGTTATCTCTGCCTCGCATAGATGAAATGGTTGAGCAAACGCAAGGAAAGAATTACTTTCAGAAATGGATCTGAGATCCGAATATCACCAGTTCGAGTGTTAGAGAAGGATGTCCGTAAGACTATCTTCCGAACTCGATACGGACACTTCGAGTCTATAGTGATACCCTTCGGATAGGACCAATACGCCCATAGTTTTCATGAGCTATATGAGTAGGGTACGTCTTTCTTACTTGGATCAGTTCGTCATTTCCCCATGTACTGACTTACTTATCTACCCTCTTAGTAAGAAGAAAACCCATGGAAACATTTCCTTCAGAGGAACTTTTCACAAAATCCTCTAGGCGCGAGTATTGAAATTTAAGAGTCAGATTCCTAAGACACACTATTAGTGATGTGGGAATCCTGAGTACTCTTTCAATTTGTCAAAACAGTTGAGAAATTTGTCAACACCAGAGACGCCGACAGTCATTCGCCAAATTCTAGGTCTTACCGACCTACTGTCATAGTTCATTCAGAACTCCTCGCAAATTGCAGAAACCCATACGACCTTGACCCAGCAAGGAGTGGCCCTTGACTGGGAAGTTAAGCAAGAGAAAGAACCTTTGGAGATTCCAAGTGAGAGACCAAATTCTTTAGGAAGTCTCACTCGGGAACCGCTTAATACGCTTCGTAAAGCGTGGAAAGGTAAATCCAAGATAGACAGGACCTCCGAGATTCTTACCGGAATCAGTCCTGTATCTCGCAAACTAGACCTACTCCGCGAACTCAGTAACGTACATTATACTCTTCGCGTCTCGATCGTGAAACCATACCTTTCCGTTAGGACTCTTGTAAGTCCACTCGTCGAGATCCTCGCCTTCGTATTAGAACCGTAGTGACCTTCGACCGACAGGTCAAGCGGACGAAGCAACACCATCGCCCGTTAGTGAAGGTTCGTTGGGAGTCCAACCGAGAATCCGATTTCACTAAGGTGCGCTAGAACCAATCAATTAGTAAGTTTCCTCCTCACGACCCGATCATTCGTACCTACTTCCTTGCCTAAATTCTAATTTCGGGACGAAATTCCCTTTAACAGGGGGATGATGTGACAACCCGAAATTTCCATTATGTACAAACCATTTGAAGCCAATAGAACTAGAACAATTATAGTGAAAATTCAGACATCGAGTATAAGTTTGGCAGTTTTCAGGATTTACACTTAAGGAGATATTAGGAGAGTGGATGCACTAGGGTTTTGTGCAACACTGTTATTCCAATACTATAGGATATTAGAGTTCATTCCGGGAATAGAAATATTTTCTACCAAAAATCTCAGGACTATATATAGAAAACTGAACCAAATAGTTCATTAGTTACATTTCCGATTAGAGAAAAGCCGAAATTCTCTCTCACGGATCTTCGGGTTTTTATCCCAAACTGTGAGTACTTCGATCTAGTTATGTTATATAACTTAGATTGTGTTTAGAAACATCAATTTCATAACAAAACAACTATATTCGGGAGTTTACCGCCCAAGAACGTTCTTGGAGAGTAAACTCCATTATGTGGCTTAAATGCTACCTAGTCCTTTCCCCGTGATTTGTAACTACCTTAGACTTGTATGCTAGTGTGTATATGACTAGAAAACATCAAAATCGGACCAAAACCCCAAGATTTGGGAGTTTACCGCCCAAGAACACTTGGGGAGTAAACTCCGTTTTAAGGGCCAAAAGTGTCCCAATGACCCTCAAAGCTTTAGAACTCGAACTAGAACCCACCATTGCATGTTTAGGACACCAAAAGCAATTAAAATCAATGATGAAAGTGAGTTCACGGCCAAGGAGGTTCTTGGGCCGTGAACTCCATGTTTAGGTGTCAAAATGCCTTGAAACACTTCCTAAGGATTAGGCTTGAATTAGGACAAGTACCCTAGTGTGTTTGGAGCAAGCAAACATCATTAAAACACCAAGAAAAAGGTGTTCACGGCCCAAGATGTTCCAGGGCCGTGAACTCCATTAAATGGTGCCAAATGGTGCCATAAATCCCCCTAAAGCCTTGAACAATTGCCTTGATGCATTCCTTGTTAAATTAGAGGTTTGAAAGCACCATAAACCTTCCCCCAAAGGAGATTACGACCGTAATCTCCATGGGATATGGTACCAGGGCCGTAAACCCCTATAAAGGGGGAAAATGTCACCCAAACACTTGATTTAGCCTTGAAACAATTCACCACTAGAGTTGTATTAATTATAAGCTTCATTTAGAGACCTTATTAAGAGTTTACGGCCAGGAGTTTACTCCCCTGGGCCGTAAACTCCAAAGCATATGGTCATTTGACCATAAACTCCCATTAGATGTTTTGCACTCCTTTGTTGCAACCCATTTGCCTCCTAGCACTTGACCAAAAGTGTTTTCCTCGCGTTAAAATGTTTATACTTGTATAATTAGTGTTTTAATCACTAATTATTTATATACATATGTCTTCATATGTAATTAGGATCATTGTGTGTGTCTAAAGTCTTCACTTGACACCAAGCACTTGTCCGATCCTTCCTTACGATAACAGTCCGTTCAATTCCAGTCACTTACTGCAGGTGAATTCATACCCCTTAATCAATGTTTTAAACTATTTTTAAATGTTTTATGGGGGGATACAAGTAGAATTATGCTAATTATTATATCAATCACATGTGATTAATAAGCAGCATTCAAATGATTGGCTACTCATTAGCCATTTTACCAAACAGTTTCCTTCAAATGTTTTTCATAAACACTTTATGTGTTTAAAAACTCCTTATTACACTGTACATTTTACTCTGTATATTAAATTTCAAACTTATTTACAATTTTGTTTCAAACAAATGTTCTTTATACTAAACTGTTTTATCAAACCCATGCCTTCAAAACCATTTTATAGATCGACATCAAGTCGGTCTTTTCTTAGAAAATATTTATGTTCAAAGGTTTTACGAATCTTATTTTATGATTTTAAATTATAAATTGCATGCCTCTATATGTATAGTTATATAAGAAATGTTTAAAAGACTTAGGAAGGCTATTCACCCTATTTCCTTTTCGCGCTTGAGATGTGGTCTGGTGGGATATCGGGTACTCGTCCGAAGGTCGTTTAAATATTAGTTATATAACATATGTACATATATAGTCATAAAGGCCCTTCCAGTCCATCCCATGCCCTTGGGTAGAAAGGGTATACATCCATGTCCATACGTACAAGTTAGATTACTAGTAAACTACCATATGGGTAGTTTAGGAAGATACTAGAACTATTACTAGAACACAATATGTGACAACCGTCAATTTTCGGTCAAGTCAAAGTCAACAAAAGTCAACAAGTCAAACCGGTCAACCCAATTTGCCGTGAGTACTAGAGTTTACGTTAAGTAACTTCTAAACAACTCTCTATTCTAATGAGAGATCATAAATTGAAAAGTGCGTTCACCTAAATCTCCTTAACCTGAAACAGTGGTACGTAGAGAGCCAAACCGATAAAACAATGTTACATACTCATCGGGAGTATGCAAGATCCCTAATCAAGGCTTAACTGGGTTTAAGGACCTTGCAGTGCGTGGCCGGACACTCAAAAAGGTCACCAGTGAAACCTCTCCCACATATCTCTAAGCATGTGAAACCTCTCCCACATGTCTCTAAGTATGTGAAACCTCTCCCACATATCTCTAAGTATGTGAAATCTCTCTCACATATCTCTTTGTATGCGAAATCTCTCCAAGTATGCCAAATCTCTCCCAAATCTCTCCAAGTATGTCAAATCTCTCCCAAATCTCTCTAAGTATGTGAAATCTCTCTCACGTATCTCTTCGTATGCGAAATCTCTCCAAGTACGTCGAATCTCTCCCAAATCTCTCTAAGTATGTGAAATCTCTCTCACATATCTCTTTATATGTGAAATCTCTCCAAGTATGTCAAATCTCTCCCAAATCTCTCTAAGTATGTGAAATCTCTCTCACGTATCTCTTCGTATGCGAAATCTCTCCAAGTACGTCGAATCTCTCCCAAATCTCTCTAAGTATGTGAAATCTCTCTCACATATCTCTTTATATGTGAAATCTCTCCAAGTATGTCAAATCTCTCCCAAATCTCTCTAAGTATGTGAAATCTCTCTCACGTATCTCTTCGTATGCGAAATCTCTCCAAGTACGTCGAATCTCTCCCAAATCTCTCTAAGTATGTGAAATCTCTCTCACATATCTCTTTATATGTGAAATCTCTCCAAGTATGTCAAATCTCTCCCAAATCTCTCTAAGTATGTGAAATCTCTCTCACATATCTCTTTGTATGCGAAATCTCTCCAAGTATGCCAAATCTCTCCCAAATCTCTCTAAGTATGTGAAATCTCTCTCACGTATCTCTTCGTATGCGAAATCTCTCCAAGTACGTCAAATCTCTCCCAAATCTCTCTAAGTATGTGAAATCTCTCTCACGTATCTCTTCGTATGCGAAATCTCTCCAAGTATGTCAAATCTCTCCCAAATCTCTCTGAGAACGAGGAATCTCTCCCAAATCTCCCTCGAAATCTCTCCCAACTTTCCATAATCACTCGGGGCATCCCGACCCTCGAATTTGGCGAAAAATAGCCCAAGAACGGAAGTCTACGCGAAAAACGGACTTAAGGAAACGAACCCTCTGAACCGAAAGTACTATTCATGAACCGAACCGAAAGCACTATTCATGAGGGTCCGAACCGAAAGTACTGTTCATGAGCTGAACCGAAAGTACTGTTCATGAGCTAAACCGAAAGTACTGTTCATCCGAACCGAACCATGCAAGGAAGAAGATCCGAACCGAACCATGCAAGGAAGAAGATCCGAACCGAACCCAACTTGGAAGGAAGGTCCGAACCGAAGCTACTGTTCATTACTGTTCACTACAGTACCTTCGGTTCTAGCCACCCTTCGGACCGAACTCTACCTTCGCGTCGGATAGCCTGCCTCGGACCGAACCCGCTTTCGCTTCTCGCCTTCACTTCGGACCGAGCCTCGGACCAGCTTCGCTTCGTTTCTTCCCTCCGGCTCGCGCCTTCGCTTCCGAGACTAGCCACCCGCGTCCGAACCCAAGCGCCGCCTGACCAGACTTCGGCCTAGGGACCGAGCCTCGGCCTAGGTCCGAAGAAACTTGCTGGAAATTGCATTTTTCGCCCGTTTTTGCATATTTTTGCGTTTTAAACCCATTTTTAATTATTTTAACATGGGATTTTCACCCAAAACTTTATTTTTAAATATAAGGCCCCTAAATTAATGATTTAATCACATTTTTAAGGATAAAATCTTATTAAAAAAAGAGTTGGTAAAGTACAAAAAAGAAGAGTGTTGACTTTACCTTATTTTATGACACAAGCAACCCCCCTCACCCACTCCATGACAACCCACACTCCTCCCCACCATACCTTGTACTTTTTACCTCCCTCACAAGCCACCTCCATGCTTTGAGGGCTGGATAATCATCCTCTCTCCTCATTTTTCTTTCATTTGTTCTCATTTCACAAGAAGATCAAACTCCTTTCTCTCTCACTTTCTCTCTCTAGAAATCCAAGATTCAATGGCTGATCTTGAGAGTTTCCTCCACCTTTGGTAAGCATAATCCATTTCCTTTATGATTACCTCTATTATTTCCACTCAAATCATGGATATCTTACACAAACTCCATTATATTTGTGTTAGAGCTTCGAATCTTCAAACGGTTCTTCTAGTGTTCTTGGGTTGAACACTTCTCTTCTTCATCACTTATCTACTGAAATCACACAAGGTGAGTTCATACCCCTACATTTTCACGTTTTCTCAAGTTTTTAGGGGGGGGATACAAGTTAAAATGCTTAGAACATAACTACATTCTTCTAACAGCTTTCATCAGAAAAGTTTCACTCCATTCACGGACTGTTTTGGACATCTTAAATATTTTTGTTTTCAAAACTGTTTTAGGTGCATGTAGTTCCACTTCTTAGCTTTAAAATGACTACTTGCACATCTCCATACGATTTTTCTACAATTTATGGTGATTTTTACAAAACCGCCTATCATTTCAAACATCAATCCGGACCAGTCTGTGATTATGGACTTTTTCACCCAAGTTAGAGATCATTAAAAATTATAATAAAAATTATGAACAAACTAGACTCATTTTCCAAACTCTCAGAAGTTACAGAACCTGATTTGGACATTTTATGATTTTTCTACAATTTTTCCAATATCAGTTACAGAAAAGGTTATTAACAGAAAAACACAATAAATTTCATTTCACCTTGTAACATGTCGAGCAAGGTATACATCGTTAGTTGAATATGTGTAGTTGCAATATATGACAAATTTTGTATTCCTACATAGACATACATCAGAAAACACATGGATTTACATCTTCACAAGTTTGACAAATATATATATATATATATATATATATATATATATATATATATATATATATATATATATATATATATATATATATATATATACGATACTACGAGGCTATATCCATTAAAATATAAATATTGATAAATTATGACAAGTAAGGCCTATGCTCATTTCCCACGAAATCAATCGATAAACTATAATAGGTATAGTTTAGGGTCATTCATATAACAAACACAATATTAAAGGTCTTACACTTACATAAGAGTTATTGCCGCTATGGACGATTAAGATAATCTATAATAAGTATAGTTAAGCCATTATACCCCCACAAACGAACTCGTTAGTTATAATTGGTATAGTTATGGTAAATACATATTACAAACAATGTAATAAACTATAATAGGTATAGTTTATGTTTCATCTACTCTAGGAACTTAATTACAAGAAAGGAATTCACCATCACTTTTGATAAGCTATTCATATGCATAGTTCAGGTTCACTAATCTCTATTATTCCCCGGTGAACTATGATATGTATAGGTTATATTCACATTAACACATCATATAGGTTATATTCACATCACTTTCGATAAGCTATTCATATGCATAGTTCAGGTTCACTAATCTCTATTATTCCCCGGTGAACTATGATATGTATAGGTTATATTCACATTAACACATCATATAGGTTATATTCACATCACTTTCGATAAGCTATTCATATGCATAGTTCAGGTTCACTAATCTCTATTATTCCCCGGTGAACTATGATATGTATAGGTTATATTCACATTAACACATCATATAGGTTATATTCACATCACTTTCGATAAGCTATTCATATGCATAGTTCAGGTTCACTAATCTCTATTATTCCCCGGTGAACTATGATATGTATAGGTTATATTCACTTTAACACATTGTATAGGTTACACTCACCATCACCATCACTTTTGATAAGCTATTCATATGCATAGTTCAGGTTCCCTAATCCCTATTACTCCCCGGTGAACTATGATATGTATAGGTTATAATCACAATAGATTTTCATATGGTTAGACTTCAACTATAATCGTTGAGCGTATATGCTTGAGTCATACAAGAATTTAGTCTAGATTGGCTTGGAATTGGTGGTGCCCGCCTTATCTCCTGTTCCTTGTTTGGTTGTGGACCTAGGGCGGACCCATTACATTCGACGTTTTATCTAACCTAAATCTTATATAACTTATATAAGCTGGACAATTATAGGGGAAATCTACGGGTAAATCTAGAATACATCAATGTATCATTTAGGATTATTCTGTTTACACTTAACTAAGAAAATATTGGATTTTCTGGAAATCAAACTTCATCGATGTTAAGAAGGAAAACGGTTTTTACTCCAAACAAAACTCTTATGAACTCACCAACTTAATTGTTGACACTCTTTTTCAAAACTACTTGTATTCTCAGGAAATCAGTGAAACAGGAAAACTTCAGCGCTTTGAGGATGGGACGTTAAACCGTCAACAATTTATTTTTGTCATCATATTGTAATTGATTTTGAAACATGTAAACATATACTTTGATGTAACTTTTTCAATTATATTTATGATGGTTGTATTTACTTTGAGCACTATTATACACGTTGTTGTGATACTGTACATGAAGTCCTCCACCCCTGGACGTTTCCGCCATCCTTGGTTTGGGGGTGTGACAGATTGGTATCAGAGCATTGTTTATAGTGAACTCAGTATATCGAACCACATAAGATATACAAACTATAAATACATTGGGACCGAAAGTCTCTGATTTAAAAGTTTTCAAAACAACTATACTTTTAGAAACAAATGATTCTTCGGTAAAAGTAAGAGCATGTGCACACACACACTAGGGTCAGTATCACGATGGGATGGGACAAAAGTAGTAATTGTTGAACAATACGAGTAGGCTTGGGGATGTATAGTCAGGACTGGGAATGACATAGCCTGATCAACTATGTCTCACCCAGAAATGATTACCATATGCCCAGGAATGGTCGTAGGAGTTGCAACAAGTCTAAAAACTTACCAACACTACCACAATGAAATACCATAGGGGTATTTGGAATTATTATAATTACTTATTTGAGAACTAAATAGATTTTATCAATAGGTCAATAACTGCCTAGAGGATACAATAAAACTATATGTATCCAGGACGTCATAGGCTTAGAATCTGTGAATCTTTGCTTTACTTCCTGTTCTCGTTGGATTGGGGATTTAGAGTTAGGATCGCTTATTCGAAGGTCTATCCTGTCCCAAATACATGTGACTAGTATACCCTAAATAATATATTGAAGTACCTGATAAAGATCATCTTATAATTATCTAATTAGTACGTCTACTTAGTTATTTCTTATATCCCCATTTCTCGCAAAGATATTATGGCTGAATTCCTTCTCCACGACGACCCGTACTACCCTAACCACGGCAATACTAAATGGCTCGGAGAGGAGCCATAGAGTGAGTACCAAATCTCTTTGGATGATCACCAAGCCGAAGGCTTTGCTGATGGCCCTGACCCCAACCCTGAGGTGGAGAACCTACTCTGATAGCCCTTGTTCCAAATCCTAACCCTCGTCCGGTTATTCAAGGCCCAACGCCTCCTTAGGTAGAGTGCTTGGAAACCTGGAAAGAAGAACACGACCAACCTAGGTTGTTAAGTGGAGACATTCGACTCCTTCAGAATCCGGAGACTACACTATTCAAGGGAACCGTAGCATTGCCCAGAATCTTCCTTACGTTAATAAGATGTAAACCTATTATCCTCGAACCCCATACTACAATCAATATACATATGGTAACTCTAAGAAATTCTTAATATATATCAAGTAATTTTAGAAAGGGATCAGGCGAAACAAATCACTAGTTGCATTTGAGTCACCACCACTAAAATTCATTCACGAGGACTTTGTTGCGAAATACATACAAAATACTTTTAAAACAGAACATGATACAGACAAGTCTGGCTTGATAACTTCTGACTTGTCTCTATTATTAAAAACTTATCGTTTGTACGTCTCTACCAACTTATGACAGGACTATGCCGCCAAAGAAAAAGTCCAGACCCTCCGGGAGCACAGCACCGCCCCCTCCGCAGTTTGATCCCATAATGTTTCAAGCTGCCGTAACAGCAGCAGTGGCGGCAGCAATGTCGCAAATGGGTACAAATGGATCCGGCGGCTTCGGATCCGGGAATACTAACTCGAATCAGGGGGACAGCACAGGACGCACTAAGGAGTGTTCTTACAAAGACTTCACAAATGGCAAACCTGATTCTTTCGACGGAAGCGGGGGCGTTATCGCGCTGATGCAATGGTTTGAAAGGACCGAAGCAGTCTTTGAAATCTGCGCTTGTCCCGAAGCGAGCAAAGTCAAGTATGCGGCATTCACTTTTACAAGAAAAGCTCTTACTTGGTGGAATAGCCGAGTTAAGTCACTTACTCCTGCCGTGGCTAACTCTATAAGCTGGGAGGATCTAAAAGCTTTAATGCTAAAGGAGTATTGCCCAAGAGGCGAAGTGCAAAAACTAGAAGAGGAACTCTGGAACCTCAAAATGTCAGGAATGGATCTCGAAGCTTATACTGCCCGATTCAATGACCTAGCACTCCTCTGTCCTGCAATGGTCACCCCAGAGGAGAAGAAGATAGAACGATACCTTTGGGGGCTATCATCCCAGATTCATGATAGTGTATTGGCCTCAAGACCAACTACCTTCGACAGCGCCAAGGAGTTGGCACAACAACTCATCGACCATCGAGCCAGCCGTGACACTTCGACAACCACGCCAATTGTCGCGATTCATGCTGCCACAACCCTCACCACACCCACTCCCATAAAGCAATATGCTGGAACCCTCCCGAAATGTAACAAGTGTAGCTTCCATCACACTGGGGCTTGTAGAGAATTGCATTGCATGAACTGCAATAGAAAAGGGCACACTACCCGTTTCTGTAAGGCACCGGTACGACCCATCAACCAGTTCCCCGGCTCTGGAGTAAGCCCAGCCTGTTACAAATGTGGAGAAACAGGCCACTTTAAAAGGAACTGCCCAAGAGCAAGGGATGCCAGTGGTGGTGGAAGGGTACCTGCGATCACCGAAGGAGAGACCACCCCGGAACTGCCTGCAAATATTAGTACGTGTTTCTAACACCGACGTTTAAATTCCAAATTTCTTTATTTAATTAAGTCTAACATTGATTTAAGCATGCATAGTTGTAATGCCAAAGATTAAACTGGGAGCATAAACAATAGGAAATTCCAAGGCCGTCATAAGACCATTCTAGGAATTGCTTCGACTCCGCAATGGGACTGCATCATAGGGATGTAGGTCAACTTTCGAGAACATACTTCTACTTTATAGGTGAGCGGTTAAAATACATCTAGGTTCAATGTTAGCCCTGACTAGGAACTCTAATTCATTAAGAAGAATTACTAAGTTATTTGTTATGATTTCCTCGCTTATACATTCCCCAGTTATATATAACAAATACCTGGTAGATAATAAAATGTGAGAATTCTGACTTAGTTTCTTTTCCTCGTTGGGATGTGAAACTGAAATAGAATCACACATTTTACTATCCGCCCAGTATTGGTTATATCATAATGTGTATAAGCTATGTTTCATGTATGATAACTCGTCTCTTAGTCAGAATCAAAATAATGTAGAGCCGACCTTAGTCATTTTCAAACTCCTTGCCTAAATTCGAATTTCGGGACGAAATTCCCTCTAACGGGGGGATGATGTGACAACCGTCAATTTTCGGTCAAGTCAAAGTCAACAAAAGTCAACAAGTCAAACCGGTCAACCCAATTTGCCGTGAGTACTAGAGTTTACGTTAAGTAACTTCTAAACAACTCTCTATTCTAATGAGAGATCATAAATTGAAAAGTGCGTTCACCTAAATCTCCTTAACCTGAAACAGTGGTACGTAGAGAGCCAAACCGATAAAATAATGTTACATACTCATCGGGAGTATGCAAGATCCCTAATCAAGGCTTAACTGGGTTTAAGGACCTTGCAGTGCGTGGCCGGACACTCAAAAAGGTCACCAGTGAAACCTCTCCCACATATCTCTAAGCATGTGAAACCTCTCCCACATGTCTCTAAGTATGTGAAACCTCTCCCACATATCTCTAAGTATGTGAAATCTCTCTCACATATCTCTTTGTATGCGAAATCTCTCCAAGTATGCCAAATCTCTCCCAAATCTCTCCAAGTATGTCAAATCTCTCCCAAATCTCTCTAAGTATGTGAAATCTCTCTCACGTATCTCTTCGTATGCGAAATCTCTCCAAGTACGTCGAATCTCTCCCAAATCTCTCTAAGTATGTGAAATCTCTCTCACATATCTCTTTATATGTGAAATCTCTCCAAGTATGTCAAATCTCTCCCAAATCTCTCTAAGTATGTGAAATCTCTCTCACGTATCTCTTCGTATGCGAAATCTCTCCAAGTACGTCGAATCTCTCCCAAATCTCTCTAAGTATGTGAAATCTCTCTCACATATCTCTTTATATGTGAAATCTCTCCAAGTATGTCAAATCTCTCCCAAATCTCTCTAAGTATGTGAAATCTCTCTCACGTATCTCTTCGTATGCGAAATCTCTCCAAGTACGTCGAATCTCTCCCAAATCTCTCTAAGTATGTGAAATCTCTCTCACATATCTCTTTATATGTGAAATCTCTCCAAGTATGTCAAATCTCTCCCAAATCTCTCTAAGTATGTGAAATCTCTCTCACATATCTCTTTGTATGCGAAATCTCTCCAAGTATGCCAAATCTCTCCCAAATCTCTCTAAGTATGTGAAATCTCTCTCACGTATCTCTTCGTATGCGAAATCTCTCCAAGTACGTCAAATCTCTCCCAAATCTCTCTAAGTATGTGAAATCTCTCTCACGTATCTCTTCGTATGCGAAATCTCTCCAAGTATGTCAAATCTCTCCCAAATCTCTCTGAGAACGAGGAATCTCTCCCAAATCTCCCTCGAAATCTCTCCCAACTTTCCATAATCACTCGGGGCATCCCGACCCTCGAATTTGGCGAAAAATAGCCCAAGAACGGAAGTCTACGCGAAAAACAGACTTAAGGAAACGAACCCTCTGAACTGAAAGTACTATTCATGAACCGAACCGAAAGCACTATTCATGAGGGTCCGAACCGAAAGTACTGTTCATGAGCTGAACCGAAAGTACTGTTCATGAGCTAAACCGAAAGTACTGTTCATCCGAACCGAACCATGCAAGGAAGAAGATCCGAACCGAACCATGCAAGGAAGAAGATCCGAACCGAACCCAACTTGGAAGGAAGGTCCGAACCGAAGCTACTGTTCATTACTGTTCACTACAGTACCTTCGGTTCTAGCCACCCTTCGGACCGAACTCTACCTTCGCGTCGGATAGCCTGCCTCGGACCGAACCCGCTTTCGCTTCTCGCCTTCACTTCGGACCGAGCCTCGGACCAGCTTCGCTTCGTTTCTTCCCTCCGGCTCGCGCCTTCGCTTCCGAGACTAGCCACCCGCGTCCGAACCCAAGCGCCGCCTGACCAGACTTCGGCCTAGGGACCGAGCCTCGGCCTAGGTCCGAAGAAACTTGCTGGAAATTGCATTTTTCGCCCGTTTTTGCATATTTTTGCGTTTTAAACCCATTTTTAATTATTTTAACATGGGATTTTCACCCAAAACTTTATTTTTAAATATAAGGCCCCTAAATTAATGATTTAATCACATTTTTAAGGATAAAATCTTATTAAAAAAAGAGTTGGTAAAGTACAAAAAAGAAGAGTGTTGACTTTACCTTATTTTATGACACAAGCAACCCCCCTCACCCACTCCATGACAACCCACACTCCTCCCCACCATACCTTGTACTTTTTACCTCCCTCACAAGCCACCTCCATGCTTTGAGGGCTGGATAATCATCCTCTCTCCTCATTTTTCTTTCATTTGTTCTCATTTCACAAGAAGATCAAACTCCTTTCTCTCTCACTTTCTCTCTCTAGAAATCCAAGATTCAATGGCTGATCTTGAGAGTTTCCTCCACCTTTGGTAAGCATAATCCATTTCCTTTATGATTACCTCTATTATTTCCACTCAAATCATGGATATCTTACACAAACTCCATTATATTTGTGTTAGAGCTTCGAATCTTCAAACGGTTCTTCTAGTGTTCTTGGGTTGAACACTTCTCTTCTTCATCACTTATCTACTGAAATCACACAAGGTGAGTTCATACCCCTACATTTTCACGTTTTCTCAAGTTTTTAGGGGGGGGATACAAGTTAAAATGCTTAGAACATAACTACATTCTTCTAACAGCTTTCATCAGAAAAGTTTCACTCCATTCACGGACTGTTTTGGACATCTTAAATATTTTTGTTTTCAAAACTGTTTTAGGTGCATGTAGTTCCACTTCTTAGCTTTAAAATGACTACTTGCACATCTCCATACGATTTTTCTACAATTTATGGTGATTTTTACAAAACCGCCTATCATTTCAAACATCAATCCGGACCAGTCTGTGATTATGGACTTTTTCACCCAAGTTAGAGATCATTAAAAATTATAATAAAAATTATGAA
This sequence comes from Lactuca sativa, assembly GCF_002870075.4. Lineage (NCBI taxonomy): Eukaryota > Viridiplantae > Streptophyta > Magnoliopsida > Asterales > Asteraceae > Lactuca > Lactuca sativa. The sequence continues at coordinate 197,900,805 of NC_056628.2, read as the reverse complement.
CAAACTAGACTCATTTTCCAAACTCTCAGAAGTTACAGAACCTGATTTGGACATTTTATGATTTTTCTACAATTTTTCCAATATCAGTTACAGAAAAGGTTATTAACAGAAAAACACAATAAATTTCATTTCACCTTGTAACATGTCGAGCAAGGTATACATCGTTAGTTGAATATGTGTAGTTGCAATATATGACAAATTTTGTATTCCTACATAGACATACATCAGAAAACACATGGATTTACATCTTCACAAGTTTGACAAATATATATATATATATATATATATATATATATATATATATATATATATATATATATATATATATATATATATATATACGATACTACGAGGCTATATCCATTAAAATATAAATATTGATAAATTATGACAAGTAAGGCCTATGCTCATTTCCCACGAAATCAATCGATAAACTATAATAGGTATAGTTTAGGGTCATTCATATAACAAACACAATATTAAAGGTCTTACACTTACATAAGAGTTATTGCCGCTATGGACGATTAAGATAATCTATAATAAGTATAGTTAAGCCATTATACCCCCACAAACGAACTCGTTAGTTATAATTGGTATAGTTATGGTAAATACATATTACAAACAATGTAATAAACTATAATAGGTATAGTTTATGTTTCATCTACTCTAGGAACTTAATTACAAGAAAGGAATTCACCATCACTTTCGATAAGCTATTCATATGCATAGTTCAGGTTCACTAATCTCTATTATTCCCCGGTGAACTATGATATGTATAGGTTATATTCACATTAACACATCATATAGGTTATATTCACATCACTTTCGATAAGCTATTCATATGCATAGTTCAGGTTCACTAATCTCTATTATTCCCCGGTGAACTATGATATGTATAGGTTATATTCACATTAACACATCATATAGGTTATATTCACATCACTTTCGATAAGCTATTCATATGCATAGTTCAGGTTCACTAATCTCTATTATTCCCCGGTGAACTATGATATGTATAGGTTATATTCACTTTAACACATTGTATAGGTTACACTCACCATCACCATCACTTTTGATAAGCTATTCATATGCATAGTTCAGGTTCCCTAATCCCTATTACTCCCCGGTGAACTATGATATGTATAGGTTATAATCACAATAGATTTTCATATGGTTAGACTTCAACTATAATCGTTGAGCGTATATGCTTGAGTCATACAAGAATTTAGTCTAGATTGGCTTGGAATTGGTGGTGCCCGCCTTATCTCCTGTTCCTTGTTTGGTTGTGGACCTAGGGCGGACCCATTACATTCGACGTTTTATCTAACCTAAATCTTATATAACTTATATAAGCTGGACAATTATAGGGGAAATCTACGGGTAAATCTAGAATACATCAATGTATCATTTAGGATTATTCTGTTTACACTTAACTAAGAAAATATTGGATTTTCTGGAAATCAAACTTCATCGATGTTAAGAAGGAAAACGGTTTTTACTCCAAACAAAACTCTTATGAACTCACCAACTTAATTGTTGACACTCTTTTTCAAAACTACTTGTATTCTCAGGAAATCAGTGAAACAGGAAAACTTCAGCGCTTTGAGGATGGGACGTTAAACCGTCAACAATTTATTTTTGTCATCATATTGTAATTGATTTTGAAACATGTAAACATATACTTTGATGTAACTTTTTCAATTATATTTATGATGGTTGTATTTACTTTGAGCACTATTATACACGTTGTTGTGATACTGTACATGAAGTCCTCCACCCCTGGACGTTTCCGCCATCCTTGGTTTGGGGGTGTGACACAATATCATACAATGAGTCAGTTCATTCATGAGTCAATACTTTCTACATCATTACTGTACATTACTATACTTGCTAGGTAGAGAGCACGTACATTATAGCTATAACATTACAGTACATTACTATACTTGCTAGATAGAGAGAGCATACATTACAGCTATAACATTACAGTACATTACTATACTATTACATAGATATGTTTACATGATCACACTTACATGAGAACAACTACATGATCACTTACATGATCACACTTACGTATACATAGGACAAACGTCACTAGGTGCTATAGCATGGAACCAGTTCAGGATCTAACTATACCGATGAATCACAACGCAATTGTGATAGTTATATCGAGTATACATGATCATAGTAATGTAGATGCTCACGGCTTGCATACATGCAGGGGTCGTGGGTAGGTCCCAAAATCCCTTTGACAGGGGATCGTATAGCCTGGGATCTAGACATCACATTATACCTTATCCCTCAAATAAGGCAGTTGAGTACCGATGTAGTTATTTATTACAAATACTATAGTACTTGGAAGTATTACCCTAGATTTAAGGTTATAGGTACGGTTGTAGTTCGACACTACACCATAGTACTATTTCTTTTCCCATTACATTCACTTCGTAAATTTTCACACGACGCACGGTAATGTAGAAACTATATTTTGATTAATGATAGTCAGATTTGGGAAAATACACTCTCTTACGTGAGCCATACACACAGACACTAGATGCCTTGGTAGAAGGATACAATTAGTAGGAAACATAGGGCTTCCTAGGATCATACAAAACATTTTTATACTTACAGTTCATATACATTTTTATACTTACAGTTCATATACATTCTCAATACTTACAATTCATATACATACAAATACTTACATACAAATTAAGAGAATTAAATACTTATGATCTCACCAGCTTCAAAGCTGATACTCGCTTTCAAAATTACTTGTATCCTCAGGTCATCATAGACAGGTACTGATGCAAGGATTAGGGAAGATGGAGCTCGTTGAAGACTCATCTTTCATTTTGATTTATGCTTTAGTGTTTATCAAAATTTGACAGAACACACTTGTATAATAATTATATTAATAATGCAATGGATGATGTTTGACAGCAAGCGCGGGTTTGTTACAATGCTCAAAACCAGTTCATAAGCACTCATGAACGTCGCATGAATCTTTTGCTATGTCTAATACCATTTAGACAATCTACGCACCAATTCACGACAATCTTCATTCATATCTACTTCCAACATATGAACGATTGTGGACAATTTGAATAATTCGATTATTCTTAATAAACTCAATTATTCTGGAAGTCAAAACATGCAAAATGAAACAATAGTTAAACAATTAACATAAGACAGTAACATTACTTATAAATAAAACTCCTTTATTTAATCATCAAATGTTAATTACATTTATCTATTACACGTTTCTACTACAATCTAATCTATGCTAATATCATCCTTTAGCCCAATACTCCTAGCATGCTGCAAGTGATTAACCCTACTCAGTCCCTTCGTAAGCGGATCTGCTAGGTTATCTTCTGATGATATCCTCTTCACTACGAGTTGTCCTTCTTCTACATGATGTCTAATAAAGTGATATTTTCTGTCGATATGTCTTGATCTACCATGATCTCTCGGTTCCTTGGTCAAGGCAACCGCTCCTTCATTATCATAGAAAATCTCCATGGGCTCCTATATGGCAGGTACAACTCCAAGATCACCGATGAAGTTCTTCAGCCATATTGCCTCCTTCGACGCTTTGCTCGCTGCAATGTACTCTGATTCGCACGTTGAATCAGCTACGGTTTCCTGCTTGGAACTTTTCCAAGTCACTGCTACTCCATTCAGGGTAAAGACCCAGCCCGACTGCGAACGGTTGTTGTCCCTGTTGGTCTGAAAACTGGCGTCACTATGCCCTCGCACCTTCAAGTCATCACTCCCTCCGAGGACTAAGAACCATTCCTTCGTCCTCCGAAGGTACTTAAGGATATTCTTCACCGCAATCCAATGGGCTCTGCCAGGGTTCCCTTGATATCTACTAACCATGCTCAAAGCAAAGGCTACATCAGGGCGAGTAAAAGTCATAGCGTACATGATTGAGCCAACTGCGGAAGCATATGGTACTCGGCTCATTTCTGCTATTTCAGCTTCGGTACTCGGACTTTGAGTCTTACTCAACTTGGCATTACTTTGTATCGGTAATTCTCCCTTCTTAGAGTTTTCCATACTAAAACGTTTTAGTATCCTCTCTAAGTAAGTGTTCTGACTAAGTCCAATTAGTCTCTTAGTTCTTTCTCTTACTACCCTTATTCCCAAAATGGAAGAAGCCTCTCCGAGGTCCTTCATAGCGAAGCACTTCCCGAGTCAGGACTTAACTTCCTGCTGAGCCGGGATGTCGTTTCCTATGAGTAATATGTCATCAACATATAGAACTAGGAAGCTAACTATACTCCCACTGGCTTTGACATATACACATGATTCATCTTCGCTTCGTACAAATCCAAACTCTTTGACTTTCTCATCGAAGCAAAGATTCCATCTGCGAGACGCTTGTTTAAGTCCATAAATGGACTTCTCAAGCTTCCACACTCTATTCGGATGCTTTGGATCCACAAACCCCTCTGGCTGAGCCATGTAAACATCTTCAGCCAACTTTCCGTTAAGGAAAGCGGTCTTGACATCCATTTGCCATATCTCATAATCATGAAATGCGGCAATAGCTAGCATCACTCTAATAGATTTTATCTTTGCAACTGGTGAGAAGGTCTCATCATAGTCAACTCCGGGAGTGTGAGTAAAGCCCTTCGCGACCAATCGCGCTTTATATGTGTGTACGTTTCCATCCAGGTCGGTCTCCTTCTTGAATATCCATTTGCAACCAACGGTCTTACGTCCGGGCACATTATCAACCAAATTCCAAACTTGGTTATCATACATGGATTGGATCTCTCTATCTATTGCCTCTTTCCATTTTGCAGACTCCGGGCCTGCCATGGCATCCTTATAGCTATTAGGTTCATCAAGATTTATTAGTGTACCATCACTAATATACGTTTCCCCTTCGGTAGTAATATGAAAACCATAAAACTGGGGTTGAACTCTAACTCTATCGGAACGTCTAAGAGGTAAGGACTCGTCAATTGGTTCAACCGGAGTTTCCTCCTCGGGTTGAGTGCCAGCGGTAGAGGTTCCTTCATCTATCGACTCTTGAATCTCTTCAAGCTCGATTTGCCTCCCACTGTCTCCTTGGCCTATGAATTCTCGCTCTCGGAAAACTCCTCTCCTCGCAACAAAGACAACATTGTCCTTCGGTCTATAGAAGAGATATCCAAAGGATTTCTGCGGGTAGCCGATGAAAATACATCGCTCACTACGAGGTTCGAGCTTGTCGTGAGTATCTCGTCTTACGAAAGCCTCGCAACCCCAAACCTTGATATGTGCCAACGAGGGAGCTTTCCCTGTCCACATCTTGTGAGGTGTTTTGGCAACCTTCTTAGTAGGGACTCGGTTAAGCATATGGGCGGCAGTCTCTAAGGCATACCCCCAAAAAAGAGAAAGGTAGTGAAGCACGACTCATCATAGAGCGAACCATGTCCAACAAGGTTCGATTACGCCTTTCTGCCACACCATTCAACTGCGGTGTCCTAGGAGGCGTCAATTGTGAAACTATTCCACACTCCTTGAGATAATCGTGGAATTCAAGACTTAGGTACTCTCCTCCTCGATCGGATCGAAGCATCTTGATTTTCCTACCCAATTGATTCTCCACTTCATTCTTGAATTCTTTGAACTTTTCATAGGTTTCTGACTTTTGCTTGATCAAATAGATATACCCATATCTACTATAATCATCGGTAAAAGTCACGTAGAAGTGGTTACCATCCTTCGTGGTTGATCTAAACGTTCCACATACATTGGTATGTATTAGGTCCAATAGACCCTCACCCCTTTCGCAAGTACTTGTGAAGGGTGACTTAGTCATCTTTCCAAGTAAACAAGACGCGCACGTGTCATCTTCCCTAAGGTCGAATGACTCCAACACTCCATCCTTTTGGAGTTGGGCTATGCATTTCTTGTTGACATGTCCAAGACGACAGTGCCACAAGGATGCTCTATCCATACTATTGGAAGAATCTATGTTCAAAACATCATTTCCTAAGTTATCAACAATCATAACAGTTTCATATATTCCATTACATGGTATAGCTTCAAAATAAAAGACACCATTTAGATAAGCCAAAATAGAACCATTCTCATTATTAAAAGAAAATCTAAAACCTTGTCTAAACAAACCATGAAATGAAATGATGTTTCTAGCCATTTCTGGCGAATAGCAACAATTGTTCAAATCTAAACATAAATTATTCCTAAGCACTAAAGAATACACTCCAATCTTGGTCACAAGAGACGATCTTCTGTTCCCCATGATTAGATTGATCCTTCCTTGCTCCACATCCCTACTTCTTCTTAGTCCCTACACATTAGAACAAATGTGATAACCACAACCGGTATCAAGAACCCAAGAAATAGCATGATTAGAATCGTTAGATTTAATTGTATATATACCTGCGAAAGATGGCTTGATCCTTCCTTCCTTATTGGCTTGCAGGTACTCTGGGCAGCTTCTCTTCCAATGTCCTATCTTATGGCAGTGGTGGCACTCTGCCTCCTTTGGGTTAGGGTAGGGCCTAGCAGGATCAACTTTGGTCCCACTAGAAGAGGCACCATCTCGGGCTTTAACCTTACGATAGTTCTTAGACGAAGCCTTCCTCTTCTTTCCCTTTCCTTGTCCAATAGCCAAGACAGGAGCAGCGGGTGGATTGGGAGTTGGTGCAACAGACTTGTCTTTGAAGTTGCTCTCAGCGACCCTCAAGAGACCTTGGAGTTTGCTTAGGGTGACCTCCTCTTTGTTCATGTGGTAGGTCATCCTAAATTGATTGTAGCTCGGAGGCAAAGAGTGAAGCACCATGTCGATCGCCAAGTCTTCCCCGAAGTCAACATTTAACTTGCGAAGGCGGTCGACATACCTTTGCATCTTTTGCAGGTGCACGGTAAGAGATTCTCCATGACCCATCTTAGCGGAAATCATGTTAGTGAAAATTTCATAACGCTCTTGTCTCGCGTTTTGGTGGTATCTCTCCAATAAGTCTTGATGCATCTTGTACGGGTACATGTCCTCATAGGACTTTTGGAATTCGGAGTTCATGGTGGCTATCATGATGCAATGTACCTTCGTTGCATCTCGCTCGTGAATTTCAAAAGCGGTCATTTCAGCCGGAGTAGCGATTTCAGGGTTGATTTTCTTGCGCTTCTCATCGAGGACATACTCCTTATCCTCATAGCGAGCAATGGTGCGAATGTATCTTATCCATTCGCTAAAGTTCGTCCCATCGAAAGTGACCTTTTGACAAAGGCTCATCAATGTGAAAGAACTAGCAGCAGCGTTGTTTGCGTTCGACATCTACAAATAGAAAGGACAAAGATAGATTAGAATATGAATCCCTAATTATCACCCAATAAGAAAAATTAGGGCTAGGATCCAACAACAATATTTACATATTAGAAAAGGGATGCCGTAATCCAACATGCAAATAATATGAAGGTAAGTGAATGATGATTCACTAATTCTCCACCATAAAAACCTAACTATAAGTCCTAAATGTATTGAGAATTCCTAGGTTCGGATGAGATTCATTGAAACTATTCAATGGCATGTTTGAATCTCGATATGCCCCTCTTGTTTGTGACTGGGATACCGAGGATCACAAAGCGGGTGTGAATTACCATGCAAATTCACATGGTGCCTTCATTGGAGTTTTTGCAGTTAAGTTTCAAACAAACAAGCAACAATTTAATAGAAACCAAGCTAGGCTCTGATACCACTGATGGGTTTTAGCCATAAGAACTTTCCTATGTGCGCATGCAAAACCCTAATGCTTGGATCTAGGCTTTCTAATTAAACATGCTTTGAATCCAAGACTTCTAACAACTAATTAGGTATAAGAACAATATAAAATCAGGTCTAGAAGCATACCTTTGAATCTCTTGTTTGATCTTGTTGCCTTGGAGCTCTAGAGTCATAATTGTCACTCCTCTAATGGCTTACAAACACCAAATAGCAAAGAAGATGATTTGGGAGAGAGAGGCTAGGAGGAAATCGGCCAGGGGTTCTCTATTCTCAATGAGGTACCGATTACCCTAAGCCATGGGGTCTATTTATACTTGTAGACTCCTTAAGGGTTACAACTTAAACCCTAGTTGGATAATCTTCTCTTAAAGCAATCCATATCCTTACCATAGATAGCCTTGGACGATTTTGAGCTATCCTTAGCTCTAGAACGTCCAACCCCTATCCAATAAGGATTTACAGTCTAAAGTGTAACTATCAAACAATTGACAGTTTATACCCTCTTATTTAATTAATCTCTTTAAGTCACCAAATTAATACCAATTAATTTATGACTTATATTAATCAAATAACAATATTATTATTATTTATATTATTCTCATAATATATTAATAATATTTATTCTCTCTTAATAAATCATCCTATCAAGTTGCTATGGTGAAGGCAACCCAAAAGGACCATGCACAATCGGGTCAAATACTTGCCTAATATAGTTGCAGCCTTAGACACTATTCCAACACTTATGTGGTTCGATATACTTAGTTCACTATAAACAATGCTCTTATACCAATATGTCACACCCCCAAACCAGAACGGTGGAATCGTTCTAGGGCAGATGACTTCATGTAGTATCATAAAAGTTGAGTAAATAGTACAGAAAGCAAACACAACCATCATAAATATAATTTCAAAAAAGTTACATTGTTGATTGTAATACATGTTTCAAAAGAAATTACATTATGATGATATAATAAGTTTGAAATTAACGCCTTAGCGTCCCTTTCCCAAAAGTTGTTGTTATACCTGTATTACTGAATCCCTGAGAAATACAAGTAGTTTTGAAAAAGTGTCAACAATTAAGTTGGTGAGTTCATAAGCGTTTTTGTATAAGAATTGTATGCCTTTTGTATAAAGTAATTGGGTTTGTTTCTAGAAAATCCAATATTTTCCATAAATGAATAGTAGTTTTAAAAGTTCCAACAAAAAACCGGAATGCATAAGTATTTTCCATACCTAAAATAGTGTAAGCAGATTTATATATGTATATATAACCACTAAGGCGTTTGATAGCCTCGTAAATCAAATGTTTTAATACTTTATGTGAGTTTTATAATCGTACTATTGACCCAGACTGCTTGTCACAACGTTCTTCAGGTGTTGGAATGATACGACGTTTGTCACCCCAGACCTGCCGGTCCAACTATAGCTAACAATTTAGGTGCGGGATTGTCAATCTCGTATAGATCTATACATAAGTATCACACTCTCCTTACATGAGATTATCGTTTATAACACAGGACTTGAAATGCGTACTAGAAAGTACGTGAAGTTAAATGTCTCACAAAAGTTACTATCAAATAGATTTACTTATGAAAAGTCCATTTTGCTTGTAAATGTAAGTATTTCATTTTTATAGTGTTCATAGAGTGTAAAATAGCATGAATAACTCGTAAACTATACCTATTATAGTTTTTCAAAAGTGTGTTTCATTTGAATGATAAACCTTGGTGTATTACCAACTTCGCATGTAAAGTATAAGATTTGTGATAACGTTATTTTACTTATTTAACATTTATACACAAAATGTAGATAAAGCATTAGAAACTGTATATAACGATTTGGATTTTAACATAAGTTTTTCTTGCATTTCACTTGTATTTTCCCCCCTAAAATGTAGTAAAGACATGAAATATAAGGGTATGAACTCACCTGGTAAGTGTGATGATTTGAAGAAAATGAGACTTTTCTCGGGCAGCACTTCGATCGAAAAGTGGAAAATTTCTTGGGAGTTTTGGACCTTCTGACCTTCTTCGGAGCTTGGATACGTAACTGGGGCATCGGGGTAGTCTCGGGATGCGTAACACTAAGTAAAAGTAGAAAGGGAGAGTAGAATTGAGCACCTAAACCCGAGACCTTCGGTCTCTATTTATAGGGTGCAATTGTGGAGCTCACGTCGTGAGCATGGAGTGGCTCACGTCGTGAGTTCGATCTTATCCCCTCCGTAGACTCAACGCCTGATAGCCCGTCTCTGGCACACATCAGTCACTATCTCACATCGTGAGCTTCAGGCTTGCGTCATGAGGCCTCTGTTAGTGTGGGAATTTGTGTGGCGAACTTCGGAAATTCATATCTCTCGCATACGAGTTCCGATTTTGACGTTCTTTAGATCCACGCATAGGTGAGAATATACTCTACAACTCTCAGTTAGACTTCGTCGGCAAATTTTGACTTTTATTTTTAATCTTACATTTTTAACAGGCCGAGACAGGAAAAGTCTGTTAAAAATTCATAACTTCTTCATCTGACGTCCGTTTTTGTCTGTCTTTTTACCGTTGTACTACTATTGTCAAGATATTTGATCCTTGTTTAGGTTGCGTCGGTTAAAAGTCACTCGATCTCTATTTCGAGTTTTTAGTTGTCGACTGTTATATCTAAAACTTAGAAAGATCATAACTTCCTCATACGAAGTCAGATTTGGATGCTCTTTTTATGTATTTTTACGGTTTAATGACATCTACGAATTTCATTTAGATACCTAAGGCTAAAAAGTAGTTTATTGAAATTTTTGCGTTTTACGCTTAACAGTGTTTTACCGGTTTTGCTGCGGATTTTCGATTGGTTATAACTTCTTCGTTATAACTCGGATTTTTGTGTTCTTTATATTTTTGAAAACCTTATTATGATATCTATTACGTCATGCAACCCAATAGAGACTTTTTGAACATTTTATTTTTGACGCTAATTTTATTATATCAAAAGTAGATTACAATCCTTGACTTTTAGGTCATTACATTGATTTGAAATATCGGGTTGTCAGAGTAACGACTAAGGAGATGATTGTTAATCTGACCCTAGTGGTAATATCAAATCGAGTCCGACTAAGATGAGTATATTGTGTGGTTCAGAGGACCAAGATCGATGTAGCATCTGACTTAAGCCAGACGATTGAAGTGAAAGATAATCGAAGCAATCAATAGAAGTATCGCGATCACTATTAAAGTGCTACATGCTAGAATGTGATATATCACATTAGAACATGTAGGAAGGAAACTTCCATTGTGGAATCTGACTCAAATAACCTGAGTCTGAGCATTGCATCATACGATGAGAGGTCATTAGAATATGACCCATCAGTCTATTATGGTAATCGAAGGAAAGAACTTATCTTAATCATGTAAAAAGAAGAAGGATTTTCCAATGAGAATCAAGATTGTAACTCAAAAGTTACAATTGAAAGTCCAACATAATACGCAGAGCATGTGCTGGATTGAGCACCGCCTGCGATCAAGAAGTCCAAGAGTTAGATACACGTTCGAAGGTGCAAACAAATTACGATTTTAATTAGGATGAAGAGATAACATATGGAGTCGTTATACAATCCCTTTCTCGTTGATGATTTTGGACGTAATCATCCTAAGGGGAGATAATTGTAACGCCTACAGATTCGGGCTAGTCAATTAGAAGAAAATAAGCGTCAAAAATGACTTTGTGATAGAAGATTATTTAGAATAAATAATCTTAACTAAGTTATATTATATGTCACGAGGGTTCCGTACATATAAGGAACGCTGAAATCCGAGTTATAACGAAGAAGTTATGACATGTCGAAGTTTCGCGGCAGAACCGGCACGACACTATGAGACGTAAATAGTGAATTTATGATAGAAGACTTTTTAGCCTTACCGGTCTAAAATAAAGTCGTAGTGTTCGTTAAACCGAGAGCATGCATAAAAAGAATGCCCAAATCTAAATTTGTATGAGGAAGTTATGATTTTTCCAAGTTTCGGATTAATAGTACAAAGCCTGGAGTCTGAATATTAGATCGAACGATTTCTGTCCGACACAACTTAAATGAGAATCGAAGATCTCGTTAATAGTAGTTCAACGGTGAAAAAGACAGATGAAAATGGACGTCGGATGAAGGTGTTATGAATTTTTAACGGATTTCTCTTGTCCCAGCCTGTTAAAAATATAACTTTAAATATATAGTCAAAATTAGCCAACGGAGTCTAAATGAAAGTTGTAGAGTACGGTCCCACCTACAAATAGAAATAAATAATGTCGAAAACGGAGCTCGTATGTGAGAGTTATGAATTTTTGAAGTTGAGATGGTGATTTGCGAGACTGTCCGAGGAACGCCCCGTGTAGAGAAAGGGAACGCCTCGCGTACCGAAGTACGCCCTACGTACGAAGTATGAATGCCCCACAGTCTCGCATTGCTCGGTCCGGAAGAAGCCACGATGCACCATGCAAAGCTTGACACGTCGACGTACAAACGCACTGCGTACCCTCGTACGAGCAGCGTTCCAAGGAACACCCAGCGCACCACCGAAGGTACGCGCAGCGTAGATAGTATCCTCAGCCTATAAAAGGGGTGCAAGGGCCAGCTGTTTTTCACACATTTTTCCATCTATTTCACTCTCTACTCTCTCTCTCTCTCTCTCTCTCTCTAGCCTATCCCAACACCCAAATCCTAGGGTACCCTCCTAGCATTAGAAGAAAGCCCCGGAGAGCCCGAAGTATTCAAGAAAAAAAGTGTTTTTCGGTTTGAAACTCTGCCCGCGCAGAGTCCAGTTTTCAAGAAAACCTCCTGGTTGTAGGATTTTGGTATACTATAAAATCCTATGGTGCACATACAACCCTAAAAGCTTTGGATCTATGTTTTCTTTAATTATACATGCAATATTGTTTCCAAAGCTTTAAGCCTACAATTGACATAACCAACATAGAAATGAGTTATAGAGTTAACTCTTTGTTGTAGCTTGAATTTTTGGCATTTAAGAACTTAGTGCCCCAAATTTTGCACCTCAAATGGAATCACAACACACCTTGGACAAAGGATGACTTTTGAGAGAGTATTATTACACTAGAAATCGGCTATAGGAACTCTAAGAACCTTAGGGCATCCGATTTTAGCTATGGGGTCAAATATATATATATATATATATATATATATATATATATATATATATATATATGTTAGGAATCCAAGAGTCATGGGTAAACCCTAATCCATACTCTTGGGCTTATTATCCATGATCCATGAATCAAGTGGGCTAACTCTTTATGGATTCTTTCATAAACTTAGTCCATCATGTATCATAAGCCCAAACCATATATATATATATATATATATATATATATATATATATATATAACTAATTTACACAATTAGTCCCCATTAATTTAATTAGTCTCTTTCGATCACTAAATTAATTCCAAATTAATTCTTTATTAATACTAATTAAATCATATGATTTCATATTAATATATTAGAACTTATAATATATTAATAAATCATAAATAACCTCTTCTCACAAGTCCATCCTATCAAATTGTCCTGGTGATATGGAACCCAAATGGACCATGCTACTCTCGGGTCAAGTACATACCAATTATAGTTATGGGCTTAGACACCTTATCTAACAGTCTCCCACTTGGATAAGTCTAATAACTATTATTGCAAGTACGACTCCAAAATCCCGACAAGCAATCGTAGCTCTTAAAAGTCGTTGTCGAACTTTGACCTAGTTAATGACACGTCCATTAGATAAGGGATCATATATTCCTCCATTCTAGATATCATATGGACATGAGGCATGGATTATAATCATTCTCTATTTCCATCTGTTGTTTCCCGATTTTTGATTTATGAGGATCGACTAATTGAAGAAATCAAATCAGTCCAGGGTTGGCCAAACACTTAGGGGTGTCATCACTAAATCATCGAGGGGCCCACAAATATCTCTTTTTTCCCTCTAATGGTAAAAGGAATGGATAAACTTCGACTCAAATGTTTGCTAGTACTTACTCATCAAATCACACACAACAATATGTTTTATAACACCAAGTTATTGGTGCATTTACATACGTCAATGTGCAATCGACTTGTAAACTACAACTCACATGTCTTGGTTTCAAGAATATAAGATATTATAGTCTCACGATCACTCGTGATAAAATCCATGAAGTGATTCAGATGAGCGTGGGTTGAATCTAATACTCAAATCTTATTACACGAGTACTCATGAACACTGCAGCAAACTTGTGCTATGTCTAAAACGCCTAGACAAACTACAGAACCATTCATGACAGTCTTGCCTCAATACCTACTTCCAAAGTATGATCGACTGTGGATGGTTTGAATAACCTAGTTATTCGGGAAGTCAAAACATGCAAAGTGAAAAACAAGAATAATACTAATCCTATATGCCCCCAAAACTTTTGAGTGTAAATAAAATACCTTTTATTTAATCGTCATATTGATTACTCATTATTCATTGTATAATGTTTCGTATAATCAACTTAATGCTTGAATTAAAACAATAGTTGTCCCATTCTCCAAGCATGCACACTATGTTTATCATTGATCCTGACTTTGTGAAATAGATCAATTGACAATATTTCAATGACGCTCATTTCACAATTCCAAATCCTTACCGTAAATGTAAGAATATCAAATTCTTGCCATTTACTGTAATATCTTAGATCCTAAACTTATATGCAATGATCCTCTTGTAATGAATATGAACAAAAGTCACATAAACATGGCAATAGACATTACAAAGTATTCCAATAGAGAGCAATTCCATGGAAACGAAGTCTAAAATTCAAAGTACATTCCTTTGAACATCCTTCTTGCATTAAGTTTTCTAATTTAACATAGATTTAAAGAATAGCTTCCACTTATGGAAACATTTCCATACTCCCATTTTGACTATCACTTCTGAACAAGAGTTTCCTCTTTTCAGAATATGTCAATATGGTTCATCCATTTTTATACTTCCAACTACAAGCAACCAATCATTGGCAAACCTTAGATTGTCCTTAACAGTTGTTTAACCACTTTAATGATATCTAGTTTTATTCCTTTTTCCCTCTTAATGCCCTAGGCATTTGGAAAATTTAGAACGGATAAATATTATAGCACATGTAATCAATCCTATACCCGAAGCATATTGGACACGATTCATGATGTTTTACATAAAGACATGATACTTGACCAGTCTTTTGCTACAATATTTCTATTTGTCATGTTCTCATAATTCGAACTATGAAGAGGGATTCCATAATCATAATCGAATTTTGAGAACGCAATTAACATTTCCATATATAGAATTTCCTTATGTTGAACCACTCCAACATAACATTCATATATATTTGACTATATTTGATTAAAATCTCAATCTAAGCTTTTAGATTTTGAAATGAAGTATAATTTCCTCTCCCTTAATTATAGCAAAACAACTTTTCAAACTCTACAACTTGCGAATTGAAACTTTTGTTTTCTATAATTAACAATACTAACTTGCATCATTCACCATAATTGATTATGCTCCCACTAACATAATAATCATTACTTTACTAGCATAACACTTATGCTCCCACTAGCTTTGACATGTACCTAGAATTCAGTTGGACTTCTAGAAATCAATACTTATTGACTTTCACTACCAAAGTTCAGATTTCTGATACTAGATGCTTTGATAAGACTTTATCTAGGCTTCTCAAACTCATACACCTTTTCTTAGATAGCTCACATGTGTGTCTAAACAATTTCAGAACTTACAGTAATAAGTCCCGAATGTTTAGACCTGTTGCCATTTCTCACAATTCGAACTATGAAGAGGGATGTCATAATCATAATCTAATTTGAGAATGAAAATATCGCAAATGATATCTCCTTAAAATCTACTTGGTGAAAGCATTTCCTCACAATCATTTTCATGAATTGGAGAGAAATCTTATGACACTTAGATTTTTATGGTGTATGTGTTCCTATCCATGTGAATTTGTCAAAACCATAAACACAATACATGGTTAGTTGGTCTTTGTTTTATCCAAAACATCACAACTTACCAATTTCAAATGTACAACAGTAAGAAACATTTTACTCTACATTTAAATCTCGATTGTGCCCTTCAAGTTTGTGACTGCGATGCCAAGGATCACAAACAAGGTGTGAATAACCATGCAAATTAGCTTGGTACACTCAATGTTACAAACCACCTAATCAATGTGTCGGTTAACCACACACGCTCCATTGATCTATTATTAACATTAAGCTACCCTTTTCCACGCATTGTCAGTCTCAGATTAGTGTCGGTTAACCACACAAGCTCCACTAACAACTTAACAAGGTGTAAAGTGCAATTTTATGGGATAGCACCATATTCACATTTTTCCTAAAGTAAAAAAGATTGGGAATTTAATAAAAGTTTAGCTACTTTATAATTATCATTATACTATAATGAGAATTAAGGTCCTATTCGGCTAACGACCCTCCACCAGTCAAGGATGCGGTGGGTGAGAGTGGACAACGATTAAACTGCCATTTTATAGGCAATAACCTTATACCCCCCTTATAAACCGGCTTCGTGAATGAGGCCTACTAACGGTAAGACTGAATTCTTACTTATATATATATATATATATATATATATATATATATATATATATATATATATATATATATATACATATATATATAATATTAAACCTATAATATTATAAAGTATAAGGGTTGAATTTTAACTTTTAAAACTCTAGGGTTTGGAATTAAAGTATTCAAAAGTGAGACTTTACAAATTCCAAAACTTGAGGGCAAATTTTGAAACTTATCAAAACTTTTGGTTTCCATATATATATATATATATATATATATATATATATATATATTATTAAACCAATAATATTATAAAGTATAAGGGTTGAATTTTAACTTATAAAACTCGAGGATTTGGAATTAAAATATTCAAAAGTGAGACTTTACAAATTCCAAAACTTGAGGGAAAATTTTGAAACTTGTCAAAACTTTTGGTTTCCATAACTTATGAGTTTAATATGGTTTTTATGAAAAACTTTTCAAGTTCCATAACTTGAGGACAAGTTATCTGTAACGCCCGTAGATCCGGGCTAGTTAATTTAGAGACGATAAGCATCAAAAATGACTTTTTTTATGGAAAATTATTTAGAGTATTAATCTTACCCAATTTTTAGTATATGTCACAAGGTTTCCGTGCATATAAAGAACGCCAAAATCCGAGTTATAACGAAGAAGTTATGACCTGTCGAAGTTTCGCGACAGAACCGGCACGACCCAGCGCGACGTAAATAGTGAATTTAAGGTAGATAGATATCTATCCTTAGTGATCTAAACGAGAGTCAAATATTTCTTCGATAGTAGTCCAACGATAAAAAGACAGACGAAAACGGAGTTCAGATGAAGGAGTTATGAATTTTGAACGGAGTTTTCCTGTCCCGGCCTACTAAAGATAATATATAAGTAATATATTTATAATATATTAAAAATAAAGTCAAAATTAGCCAATGGAGTCTAAACGAGAGTTGCATAGCATAATCTTACCTACGCGTCGATATAAAGAACGTTGAAAACGGAGTTCGTATGCGAACTTTATGAATTTCTGAAGTTCGGGGCGCGAAACCCCAAAACTGTCAGATACCACGACGTGGCAAGTCTTCTGACACCTCCGGGAGTCCCCTAGACGTAACTTGCGATGACGCATGCAGTCACAACCAATCCCATGATGTGGAAAAAGGTGTCACGACGTGGCAAGGGCAGATTTTGTCCTATAAATAGATTTGAAGGGCCAGCCGAATTTGGTTGCTCATTCTCTCATCTCTCACCTGTATTGCATCGATTTACGTGAAAAGAATTACCCCCAAAGCCCCGGTATCAACCCCGAGACCCGAAGCAAGTCCCGAAGCCCGAAGATCCCGAGAAGAAAAGAGTTTCCGAGCCGAAGCTCTGCCCGCGAGAAGCCCGGTGTTCGAAGTGATCCCGGTTTCACCGAAGAATACTACTCTTAGAGCTGTAGTGTTGTCCGAGCATCGTCTAACCAAGTGAGTGTGTGGTTACTTTCTTCTAACGCATAAATACGAAGTATTTTATACGAAATACGTGTTATGTGTATATTTTGTTATTATATGTGTGAATGTATATTCATTTTCTTCTACCGCATAGATATGAAGTATTTGATATGAAGTACGTGCTAGGTGTTTATACATTGTTTGTTTACTTGAGATAGATGTTGAAATAATGTTTTATACATGTTTTAAAAGATTTAAATTGTATATGTGTTTGCATCTACAAATATGTTAGGTAGAACAAGGGTAGATGGAATAGTTGATGTGAGACGAAATAATAAGTATTTTTGAACTCAATGTGTTCATTAGGTATTTTTGAACTCTATGTTTTCACTTGGTGTTTGAACTCAATGTGTTCATTAGGTATTTTTGAACTCTATGTGTTCACTTGGTGTTTGAACTCAATGTGTTCATTAGGTATTTTTGAACTCTATGTGTTCACTTGGTGTTTGAACTCAATGTGTTCATTAGGTATTTCCGAACTCTATGTGTTCACTTGGTATTTTTGGAATCAATGTGTTCATTAAGTATTTTTGAACTAGATGTGTTCACTTGGTGTTGTTGAACTAAGTGTGTTCACTAAGTGTTTTAGAACTAAGTATTCACCAGATGTTTTGAATTAATTATTCACTAGGAGTGTTAGAATTAGGTGTTTGTTAAGTATGTTGAACTAAGTGTTTACCAGTCATAATTTGTGGACCTTGGCAGTGGTGGACTTTGTGTCAATTCCTTAGGTCAATCCTTATGAATAAATGGATAAAGGATAGTTTATTCTTAGGGTAAATCCTTAAGAAATAAAGGAGATAATGGGAATGAGTATTTGGGTTGATTGTTTGATAATTGAATATAATAAATGTATTATTGTGGGTTGAAAACCCTATATGCTCACCAGGCTCCCAAGCCTAACCCACTCAGTTTTCTTTGCATTACAGGTAATGGCACAAGGGTATAAGTTGATGGACTTGACGAGAGATTTTGGATTATAGATCAGTAGTTATAAATAATTGTTGTAAGGTCTATTTTATATTGTTTATGCTTTTGGTCTGTATCGGAACATGACATCCCAAGGTTTTATTATTTAATGAAAATACATTCTCTTTGAGAAACGTTTTGATAAATTTTATCATATTTTGTTTTGGGAACAAATTCCACAACTCTTTTAATCAAAAGGATTTACTCTGATTTTATAAAACAAAGCATAAACAAATCGGTCTTTTCTGGCTGTGAAATTGGGGATGTCACAGTTGGTATTAGAGCATTAGTTTAAGCGAACTAGGAATTTGTAGGAAATTTCTAGACTTAAACTTAGAATGCTAAGTAATGATTGTGAGGAATGTGTCTAAAATATGATAGGTAGTACACCTAAATTGACACAAGCACTAGTTTATTTTAGGGATGATGCCTAAAATGCTTCTTTGGGCTAATTGTTTTGTGTGATAGCTAAATTGATGCTATTATTTGTTCGGATCTATGGTCTGTTGCCGACCGGATCTGGAAACTTTATGTGTATAGGATTCTAAGCGTATGACTACGATATTAGAACTAGCATGTAAACGTTTCGGAGGGATAAGGAGATTATACGTTTATCGTAAATGAAGCTTTCTTATCTTAAATTCTCGCCGGTACACCGAACGTCTCCTTGGGTGTAAAAAAGGTCATGGTGAAGACTTGTAGAGAATTGAGTAAACGAAGGAAATGAAAAGGGCTTATGATAGTGAATGACACCTATCGAAAGATATCGTAAGAGTGGTGTCATGCCTTTATTTTATGTCTGATAAAATAACGGAACGTTTACAGGAGTACGGTACGTCTGAAGTACACCTTTGATTGGCAGGATGATGGAACGGTTGGTGTAATTCTTGAAGTTGTCCCATCGTCTGGAATTTCCATCACCAATCGAGTTGAAGTAGAATTGATGATTGTAGATTGAGCAATGAAGAAATCCTAGTAGAGTCTAGGGAAATTTCTATGATTATTTGGACACTTTCGTATGTGTTAAATTGTTGTGTGATTTTCTTGTATGGTGACTTGGTCGACTGCGGGACAATACTTGGGACGAGTATGAGTAGGTGGGAAAGGTAGTAGATGCATATACTATCGGAAGCACAGGACTCACACTTGGATCAAGGAAAGTCACAAGGTTACCAAGAAGCTAGTAATTGATTCCGTTTTGTTCAAGTGTGTCATTACCCTTGTTTCGGTAGTGACTAGTAAGATGGTTGTTATTCCGACCCTAATGGTCATATCAAATTGAGTCCGACTACGAGGAGTTTGTTACGTGGTTCATAGAACCAAGTTCGAGGTAGCATCTAACTCAAGTCAGAAGATTGAAATCAATGTGATTGATAGTATCGCGCTCGTTAAAAAAAGGAGTTTGTAACTTGGCATGCTACATGTTAAAAATGTGATTATATCACATTAGAATATGAAGGAAGGTATATTCCATTCTGGAATTTGACTCTAAGAGACTTGAGTCTAAGCGTTGCATCATACGATGAGAGGTCATTAGAACATGACCCATCGATATATTACAATAAATGAATGAAAGTACTTATCCTAAGAAGAAGAAGGAGTCCTCAATAAGGATTTATTTTGTAACTCGGAAGTTATGATATAAAGTACAGCATAGTACGATAAACAGATGCAAGATTGGGCATCCTCTGCGGTCAAGAAAGCCATAGAGTTAAATATTCTTTCGAGGAAACATAGAAGTTACAGTTATTACCTAGGATGAAGAGATAACGTGTGGAATCATTATGCAAGCCCTATTTCGTTGAGATAATTGTAACGCCCCTAGATCCGAGCTAGTCAATTTAGAGACGATAAGCATCAAAAATGACTTTTTATGGAATATTATTTAAAGGATTAATCTTAACCAATTTGTAGTATATTTCACAAGGTTTCCGTGCATATAAAGAACGCTAAAATCCGAGTTATAACGAAGAAGTTATGACCTGTCGAAGTTTCGCGACAGAACCGACACGACCCAGCGCGACGTAAATAGTGAATTTAAGGTAGATAGATATCTATCCTTAGTGATCTAAACGAGAGTCAAATATGTCTTCGATAGTAGTCCAACGATAAAAAGACAGACGAAAACGGAGTTCAGATGAAGGAGTTATGAATTTCGAACGGAGTTTTCCTGTCCCGACCTACTAAAGATAATATATAAGTAATATATTTATAATATATTAAATATAAAGTCAAAATTAGCCAATGGAGTCTAAACGAGAGTTGCATAGCATAATCTTACCTACGCGTCGATATAAAGAACGTTGAAAACGGAGTTCGTATGCGAAAGTTATGAATTTCTGAAGTTCGGGGCGCGAAACCCCAAAACTGTCAGATACCACGACGTGGCAAGCAGTGCCACGACGTGGCAAGTCTTCTGACAACTCCGGGAGTCCCCCAGACGCAGGTTCCGATGACGCATGCAGTCACAACCAAGCCCACGATGTGGAAAAAGGTGCCACGACGTGGCAAGGGCAGATTTTGCCCTATAAATAGATTTGAAGGGTCAGCTGAATTTGGTTGCTCATTCTCTCATCTCTCACCTGTATTGCATCAATTTACATGAAAAGAATTACCCCCAAAGCCCCGGTATCAACCCCGAGACCCGAAGCAAGTCCCGAAACCCGAAGATCCCAAGAAGAAAAGAGTTTTCGAGCCGAAGCTCTGTCCGCGAGAAGCCCGGTGTTCGAAGTGATCCCGGTTTCACCGAAGAATACTACTCTTAGAGCTGTAGTGCTGTCCGAGCATCGTCTAACCAAGTGAGTGTGTGGTTACTTTCTTCTAATGCATAAATACGAAGTATTTTATACGAAATACGTGTTATGTGTATATTTTGTTGTTATATGTGTGAATGTATATTCATTTTCTTCTACCGTATAGATATGAAGTATTTGATATGAAGTACGTGCTACGTGTTTATACATTGTTTGTTTACCTGAGATAGATGTTGAAATAATGTTTTTTACATTTTTTAAAAGATTTAAACTGTATATGTGTTTTCATCTACAAATATGTTGGGTAGAACAAGGGTAGATGGAATAGTTTATGTGACACGAAATAATAAGTATTTTTGAACTCAATGTGTTCATTAGGTATTTTTGAACTCTATGTGTTCACTTGGTTTTTGAACTCTATGTGTTCACTTGGTTTTTGAACTCAATGTGTTCATTAGGTATTTTTGAACTCTATGTGTTCACTTGGTGTTTGAACTCAATGTGTTCATTAGGTATTTCCGAACTCTATGTGTTCACTTGGTATTTTTGGACTCAATGTGTTCATTAAGTATTTTTGGACTCAATGTGTTCATTAAGTATTTTTGAACTAGATGTGTTCACTTGGTGTTGTTGAACTGAGTGTGTTCACTAAGTGTTTTAGAACTAAGTATTCACCAGATGTTTTGAATTAACTGTTCACTAGGAGTGTTAGAACTAGGTGTTTGTTAAGTATATTGAACTAAGTGTTTACCAGTCGTAATTTGTGGACCTTGGCAGTGGTGGACTTTGTGTCAATTCCTTAGGTCAATCCTTAGGAATAAATGGATAAAGGATAGTTGATTCTTAGGGTAAATCCTTAAGAAATAAAGGAGATACTGGGAATGAGTATTTAGGTTGATTGTTTGATAATTGAATATAATAAATGTATTATTGTGGGTTGAAAACCCTAAATGATCACCAGGATCCCAAGCCTGACCCACTCAGTTTTCTTTGCATTACAGGTAATGGCACAAGGGTATAAGTTGATGGACTTGACGAGAGATTTTGGATTATAGATCAGTAGTTATAAATAACTGTTGTAAGGTCTATTTTATATTGTTTATGCTTTTGGTCTGTATCGGAACATGACATCCCGAGGTTTTATTATTTAATGAAAATACATTATCTTTGAGAAACGTTTTGATAAATTTTATCATATTTTGTTTTGGGAACAAATTCTGCAACTCTTTGAATCAAAAGGATTTACTCTGATTTTATAAAACAAAGCATAAACAAATCGGTCTTTTCTGGACGTGAAATTGGGGATGTCACATTATGGAAGACTTTAAAAACATTTAAAAGAAAGACTTTTCATTTTTCATAACTTGAGAACAAGTTATAGAGTTCATTAAAATCATTTAGATCAATTTTATCAAATAAAATAATCATACAATTTATCATTGATCTATTCTTACTCATAAGGAAATTCAAATCAAATAATACAAATAATCAACTTATTATCTTAAAATTTGATATTTGCCTTTAATTTTGGATGATGGAAATCATTACCTTATCACAAAAACAATTTTTTAATAGTCAAAACAGTTTGTGGTAATGATTCTAATCCAAAACTTGGCCAAAAAACTGAAAAATCGTCCACTGAACAGTCACCACCTCGTGGTGATTTTGACCACCTCGTGGTGATCAGGCAGATTAAAAAAAACTAGTTTTCTTGCTTTGAACAATTAACCAAGCATCAATATAATAGAAAACTACCCATGGCTCTGATACCACTGTTGGATTTTGGTATACAACAACATCCTAGGGTGCACATACAACCCTAAAAGCTTTGGATCTATGTTTTCTCTAATTATACATGCAATATTGTTTCCAAAGCTTTTAGCCTACAACTAACATAAAATTGACATAACCAACCTAGAAATGAGTTATAGAGTTACCTCTTTGTTGTAGCTTGTAGTTTTGGCCTTTAAGAACTTAGTGCCCCAAATGTTGCACCTCAAATGGAATCACAACACACCTTAGACAGATGATGACTTTTGAGAGAGAATTCTTGCACTAGAAATCGGCTATAGGAACTCTAAGAACCTTAAGGCATCCGATTTTAGCTATGGGGTCATATATATATATATATATATATATATATATATATATATATATATATATATATATATATATATATATATATATATATGTTAGGAATCCAAGAGTCATGGGTAAACCCTAATCCATACTCTTAGGATTATTATCCATGATCCATGAATCAAGTGGGCTAACTCTTTATGGATTCTTTCATAAACTTAGTCCTATATGTATCATAAGCCCAAAATTAGTCCCCATTAATTTAATTAGTCTCTTTTGATCACTAAATTAATTCCAAATTAATTCTTGATCAATACTAATTAAATCATATGATTTCATATTAATATATTATAACTTATAATATATTAATAAATCATAAATAACCTCTTCTCACAAGTCCATCCTATCAAATTGTCCTGGTGATATGCAACCCAAATGGACCATGCTACTCTCAGGTCAAGTACATACCAATTATAGTTATGGGCTTAGACACCTAATCCAACATCAGTTTCATCAAAGAAGATCATTTTAAGAAGCAAAGTGATGTCCGAATCATCGCCTTATCAGGTGAGTGCATGGTCACTTTCATCTTACACATAGATATTAAGTATTTTATGTAAATTATGTGCTATGTGTGTGTGTGTATATATATATATATATATATATATATATATATATATATATATTACATGTTTGCCTGAGATGTATGCTGGATGAAGATCTATACTTCTTTCTTTTCAGATCTGAACTTTATTTTTCAGATCTAAACTTTTTTCTTTCGGATCTAAAACTTTTCCCTTCAGATCTAAACTTTCTCACTTCAGATCTAAACTTTTTAGATCTAAACTGTATATATGTATTTTATATTTGAGATCTGTGTTGGATGAAAGATCTAAACTTCTTTCTTTTCAGATCTGAACTTTTTCTTCAGATCTAAGCTGTATGTGTATTTGAGATCTATATTAGATGAAATATTTAGACTCGTTTTCCAGATCTAAGTGGTATATGTATTTTATATCTTCAGATCTATGTTGGATGAAAGATTTAGACTTTATTTCAGATTTGAATTGTATTTCTTTTTATCTACGAATATGTTGGGTAGAACATGAGTAGATAAGTGATGAAGGATGAAAGATGATATAGATGAATATTGACAGCTGCGCCACAACCTGTAGATGATTATGAAATACAATGTACTCTAAACATCCTAGCAGTTGCACCTATACGATTATATCGGCAGTTGCGCCTAATAGAGAACATTATAATCCTGGCAGTTGCGCCTAATAGATGATATTGGCAGCTGCGCCTAGTTGATAACAACATAATCCTAGCAGTCGCGCCTAAATGATAATATTGGCAGCTGTACCTAATAGATGACATTAGTAGCAATGGACTTCGTGTATATTCCTTAGGATAACCCTTAGGAATGAATGAATAGAGGATAGCTGATTTTAGGGTAAATCCTTAAGAATAAAGAAGATAATGGGGAAAGGTAATTGGGTTGATTGCTTGATGATTTAACATAATAATTGTATTATTGTGGGCTAAAAAGCCTATGTACTCACCAGGTTTCCCAACCTGACCCACTCAGTTTATTTGTATCACAGGTTTCGATACGATGTCAACCTTATACTGAGAGATTAAAGGAGATGTAAATCACTAGTGTAAATGAATGTAAGTTATGTTTATGCTTATGTTTCTATATTGAAGATGACATGCCAAAGTTTAAAAATGAATGAAATATATTTCCTCGGAAATGTTTTGGTAACATATTTATCTTGTTTTCTGGGAACAAATTCTGCAACATATTTCTTCAAAAGATACTCTGATTTTTAAAATAAAGCATAAACAAATCGGTCTTTTCTGGCCGTGAAAAAGGAGATATCACACGATGCGTACACCCTCGTACGCAGGGCGTACTCCGGAGCGCCTTAGAACGTTGAGCGTACATAGGTACGTAGGGTGTACGCAGTCAGAGGGAAAACCTTAAATTTTAGGGTTTAGACCCTATTTAAGCTCACTTATGTCCTCAAACACCTTTTTACCTTCAGCCTCTCTCCTTATCTCGAAAACTCTAAGAGTGTTTGTGCTTGTGAAGCTTGTTTGGGCCATTTTGGTTCATTTTTGGAGCTCTTGGAGTAGAAGGAAGATCATTGAAGTGATGGTGTTGCACTCAGGGATTTGGATCCAACATTTAGTCCCCCTTGTGCACCTTGTGAAGGTAAAAGGTTTCAAACTTGATGATAAAATCTCTTGGATCTAGTTTTGCTCAAGTTGTTTCCTTTTTGGTCCTAAACTTAGCCTTTGTGAGTATGAGGTACTCCAAGGCATTTGAGTTGTCCTTTCAGAGGTTCTTAGGGGTGTTAAGTCATAAAGTTGGGTTCTTGGTCACTAGTTTTCCTTCATGCAAGTGCTAGATGGTCTTAATAGGTTAAGATGCTAGGGTTTTTGGTTTTAAGGACTTAATAGTCATGCTAGGCCATAAAGTTGGAAACTTTATGGCTTAGGACATCTCATGTGACCTAGATATGAAGTTTGGATGTTGGTGCTTAAGGGATTAAGCACTTGGTTAAGAAGTTGGCAAGCAGGCTCGTACGAAGGGCGTACCAAAGGGTACGCTGAGCGTACGAGATCAGCGCCCCGTCCTTTGGTCAACTACGAGGTACGCCCACGTACATGAGGAGTACACCCCGTGCACTAACTAAGTCAACCTGGTTGACTCGGTTGATTTTGACCTGGTTTTGACTAGGGTTTAACCTAGGGGCATTTTAGGTATTTGGATGGTGGCCTGAGTTTTGGTGGTTTTTATTTGTAAAGGTGATCGGTAGTGTGAGTTTCAGAGCAGCGTGTCAGTTCAACTTTTCACCTGTCGATGAGGTGAGTCTTCTTACCACCTTAAGTGGGCTGAAGGCACCAAGGCCGACCCACTATATTGTATGAGTAGAATTGTATGTTACCGTGTGATTTTGTTTGTTATGCTTGTATGATTTATGCATGGAGCTATATGGGCTCAGGGTCATTATGGACTCGGGGTTAATACGGACCCGGCGGTTGATTCGGACTCGACACAATTATATGCTATATTTTGGGTTGATGCGACCCCGGGGGTTGATACGGACTTGACACAACCACGTGTTGTTCTTTGATATGTATGTTGTATGTGGTAGTTTGGGAAGCTCAGTAAGCTTTATGCTTACAGTTTGTGTTATGGTTTCAGGTACTCCCAGTTCCAAAGGGAAGGGTCCGGCGTGATGACACAACATCCTCCCCACGTGATTTCCGCACTTGTATTTTTGTACTCTGATGTTTTGGAGTATTGTAATGAACAATGGTTTTGATACAATCAATGAATGAAAATTTAAATTATTTTAAATGAAAATTTTTAGCACTGTTTTTGGATTGTTACGTAGTTTTTTGGTGCATTTGGAATTATAGAAATTTCACTATTTTTGTGATGGTGATACCTAGGAAATCCATTATTTTTGACAACATTGTTGATAGATTTTATTTGTGGATTTCCAGTAGACTTAATTGGGTTAAATGGTTGCATAACCCAATTTTAGCGATTTTTTTGTAACGTGTATTTTTCTAACTTCTTGCTAATTTTTAAATAAAATTCTGTGTTTAAAAAAAAATGCCCTATTTGAAATGACTCAACTAAACTTAAATTCCGGTTCATCTTTCTAAATTGAGTTAGACTCGATTACTTTGGGTGAGCGATATTAAAGAATGTGCTTTAAAATATAAAAATGTATTTACATGGTTGTTATAACTTATAATTGATAAAATCTAAAAAAATGACTTAGTTACTTTTAATAAAATATCAGTCGATATTCCCAGTTTCCCACACAATTTATTGTTGCACAACGTATGAGTTATATATATGGGTATACGTCCAGTTAAATATAATGGTTACATAAGTAATGTATACCTTCTCGCAAGCTTAGAAACTACTTCTTCTACCTATAGTTAATCTCTTTTTAAGAACACAGGTAATAGTTCTTCATGGCATAGACACATATGGATAGAGAAAATAGTATATATACATTAAAAAACAGTATGGGGCAATCAAGCAACACAATTATCGAACACCAAAAATAAAGTGAAACAAGCCTAAAAACACACACACACACATACAGTTATCACGAAAACAGATAAATTGCAGCCTTCAGAGTTGAACTGATGTTAAAAGTAAAGTAGCCTAAAAATACACAGTTATCATAAAAATACTACTGTTATATTATGTACGGAATATCGAACACCAAAAATAAAGGGAAACAAGACATTTCCATTTCCAGCCAGACAAACATTAGTAAATAGTAATATGTGATTGTAATAACAACACTATAACTCCACATTCAAGAGTGTATACAACTTGAGATTATTCCCTAATTCGTCTTTTAACACTAAACTTAACACATTAAGTAACAACAATTTCACTACAAACACAACACAACACAACATATATATGTATATCAAACAACACATTGATTTCACAAACTACATTTGACCTTCCAAGTATTCACAACTTCCAGCTCTTTCTAGATGCCAAGAATTCTCCTCTTTTCAAACCACGCCAATATCTTTTTGCCATAAAGATTGCTTCTCATGGACGACATATTGTCGGATATCACCTCTAGTAGACATTCGTACACGAACCCCTAAAAAGGATAAAATGGTTATTTACCAGACAGTTCACAAGAGTGTAAAAAGTTAAGAAATAAAAGAAACAATTAACTAACCGTGGAAACGGTCAACGCTGATTGGATGACAAAGTTTGCATACGGATCCACAAGAAGCATTGAAGGATTTGGGCTTGTGATCAACTCCATAACAATTACGCTTGAGATATCTTTTCCCGATGCCTTTAAACATTTTTCAACCACATTACTCGCGTACTTGTTGCGCGATAGAGATGCAAAATTCCCTTGAAGCTCCCTCACGAGGTGTGTAGTGAAGTCAAGTACATTCAGCCCCACCATGTGTTGCAGCACATAGTTTCTAGAAAGAAAAAAAAAAGTTTAGTCTTACGTCATGTTTGATAAATTAACCGAAAAACTATATTTGTTTCTGAGTAGCTGACAAAATAATAATATTTAATAAAATTTAGGGACATGAAAAGACTCGACGAGATTGATGGGACTAGACAAGAGATCTTGGCCCTCCTTGTTCCATAATGACTAAAAGATTTAGATGGAGCCGGACAAAAATCTTGTTCTGTATTGTTATACAATACTGAACTGATACACGCCTGTATTGTTATACAAGTTATTGTATAACTATATAGGAAAGGAAGGGTTTAGATATACAAACCCGTAAGGATGTTCTGCTAGATGTAGCGCGTCTGCTAAAATCTGGGAAACCAAACGGTTTCTAATTTCACCGTGTGCGTGCTCCACGCAAGCCTGCAGCACACAACAACCACTTCTATCCGTAGCAACTTCAAAACATTTATTTGCTATTTCATTCAAGATAGGCTGCCAAATGCAAGATTGATATTAGTCGAATGAAGAAAATTACTTTACATGTTAAAAAATTAAACACAATTATACCTCATTAACCTCACTAGGGAAATGAATCAAGCAATACTGAATAACATGATGACCATTTGGATCATTAGCCAATCTAGCGGCACCAGGGCGGAGAGCCGCCACTGCTAAGGCTATCTGATATGGGTCTGTCAAGTTCTCTAATAATTTCTGCATTGCTCTAGTCCTGCAAATTTAAAATAGCAAGAACATACTCATCATATATATGGTTCTCAAGATCACAATTAGATTAAGAAAAATAGGGAATATATAATTAATTAAACCTACCCATGTGGATTCATACAAACAATAACCATTTGAACTGGGACATCGGTCAGGGAAAGAAGTATCCGTAATTTGTGATCATCGTTGCAAAATGAAATGAGCTTCTGAACTAAGTAATTCCCGAACTGGTCTTTCATGAGATCGGTAATGGAGTCCAATACCTCATACAGAACCGTTTCGATCTCGTCATTTGTTGGGTTTTCGAACTTTGATTGAAGTAAACGACAACCGTTTTGATCCTTGGCTAGCGATACGATCCTACCCCTCAATTCATTTAGCGATAAAAAGCCCAAAAGCTGGTGATTTCGAAATCTAGTTGAGATCAGATTATGATTATCGCTAACAGGTCTTGGAAAACTGGAGTTGTTAACGTGTATGGTGTTTGGAAGAAACGTTTCATCGAGAATTTGAGCAGACGAGTTTGATGAACAGAAGAAATATGGATTGAGCTGTTCCGTGTGGAGCAAGTCGGCCGATTGGTCAAAGTCAAACCCAGAAGAACGAACCTCATGAAAAACATCTCTGTTGCGCCACAGGGGTTGTTGCTGATGTTGACGAGGGTCCACCGTAAAGGGGTGAGCATGGCCCACACTGGAATAAATCCTTCGGCTACTGTTACCGGTGTTTCCACCTCTTAAACCACTATCGCTCCGAAAGGGGTGAACGGAACCCTCACCGATGCTGATCGGAGATCCAAAACCGCGAAATTCGCCTTGGAGATTCTCGGGGAGGAGCTTCGGGCTGTGGAGGTGAGTGGTGGGGGAGATATTGAGAGAAGAGAACGCACTACATACATCTTCATCCACATCGATTGAAGGAGGAAGAGAACTTGCTATCTGATCCGGATCGTACCCCGGCAAAACACCGGAGTCGGTGACAACCCCCGGCGAAAATGACTGAAAAGTACCTTCGTCTCCGGTTGCATAATGTTGCGGTGGGGTTTGTATTATGTTGTTATTGCTCTGAGGCTTCATTGTATCAAAAATCAACCAACCAAAAAGTTATTACAGACAAACTTTATGCGTTTGTTCCAGTTGAGGGGGGGTTTTTAATGGGGTTTTATAAGTGGGATCTTAGTTTGAAGAAATATATGTATTGATTGCTAATAAATATCATAAAAGAAAAAGGAGCGTTTCGGAAATTTGGAATATGTTGAAGAATTGGAATTGAACTATGATTTTTGCTTGATTAAATCGGTGTATGCTGATGATGATTATGTGAGAGAAAGGGAGATTTGAGAGAGAGAGAGAGAGAGAGAGAGAGAGAGAGAGAGAGAGAGAGGTGGGGGTTGTATGCATGCAGTAAAGGGAAATATTTGCTCATGCGTGAAGGTGAAGGATAACCAATGGCCGGCGCCTGTCACCTTAAATCGGCAACCTTCCGTCACCGTTTAGTGTGTGTTTGCAGGTCGTGCCATTCTTGAAGGTGGGTCCACATATTTACTGAGGAAATATTTTCCACTTTCTGTGTATTTGCTCTTTTCTCGTTCCTTCAACATAAATTTATGTTGAGACATTCATAAATATATTATTTGTTTTCATTTTGATTATTTTTATGATATGATGACATGATATCTAACAAATTTATATGTTTTATATAGGGAATTGTGTTTTTAAGTTTTTATCTAAAAAATCATTATTTTACTAATATTAGTATTATTATTTTCAGAAAAACCATTCATATTTCTTAAATTTTTTAAAAAACACACTTATATAAGAAAAATCAAAAAACATCATTTTTAAGAAAAATATTTTTTACTAATATACAGCATAATTTCTAGACAAAATTGCAAAAATGATTCCTACGGTTGTCAAAATTATACTTCCTCCGTCCCAAATTGATAGTCAACATTTGACTTTTTAAGTCTTTTTTCTTCAATTTTGACTTTAAATATTTTTATTTGTGTTATATATTACTTGAAAAAACTTATAACAATGAAAAACATTTAAAATACAACTCATTCATATATTTTGCATCAATTATTATCTATCAAAAATAAAAATATTAAAGGTCAAAATTAAAGAAAAAAGACTTCAAAAGTCAAAATTGGACTATAAATTTGGGACGGAGGTAGTTTGATTTTGGTCCAAAATTGTATTGTAGTGTAAAAATGGTCCGATTTTTGAAACTTTGTATATTTTTTGTCCAAAAATATTAACTTTAACAGGTTGGCTGTTACCTTTTTCAAAATACCAATTTTATCCTGATCATTTCTGCAACAAAACTACAATGACCATTCGTGCATTTCTTTATTTAAATTTTATTCATTTATTATACATTAATTCTTTTTAAATTTCTTTTTATTAGATCAATTTTTATTATATTATTATATATTAACAAATATTATTTTTAATATATAGTATTTATATAATAAAAAATATTTGTTTATTATATTATGAGTTTATATTTAGTTAATTATTTTTTAATTTGTTTTTAAGGGTTTATTTCTCTTTTGCTATATTATTACTTATTAATAAGTATTATTTTAAATATATAATCGTTATTTATTAAAAAAAAATATTTTATTGTGTTATAATTTGTTTTTTATTAGATTAGTTTTTTTATTGGATTACTACCTCCGTCCCAAATTAATTGTCCACATTTTACTTTTGAAGTCTTTAGTCTTCAACTTTGACCTTAAATATTTTTGTTTTTAACAGATAATACTTGATGGAAAATATATGATTGGGTTGTATTTTAAATGTCTTTTCATTGTTATAAATTTCATCAAGTAATATATAACACAAATAAAAATATTTAAAGTCAAAGTTAAAAAAAAAAAAACTTCAAAAGTCAAAAGTGGACAATTAATTCGAAACGAGGGAGTATAAGTTATTAACAGTTACTTTTAATTATATAATATTTATATATTAATAAATATTATTTTATTGTATTACTATTTTTTTTAATTGTTTTTAATTTTGTTTTCATTGTTTCCTTTATTATTTTAAATCGAAAAACCCAAAAAAAATCTCACTCACCACACATCTCAAAATTTAGTATAAATATTTAGAAGATAACATATTTTGGACAATACCACCACCATCACCTAATTTGGCGGTGGTGGGATAGGTTAGATTTTTGTAAAAATAAATTAGGATGGTGGTAGTGTTATAAAAAAAGAATTAATCCAATAAAAATGAAATTAAAAAAAAAAACTAAAGGAAATTAACAGTTTAAAGACTAAACTGCACAAATGGTCCCTGTGGTTTGGTCAAAATTGTCACTTTGGTCCAAAAAAAAAGTTTGGATTAAGGTCCAAAGTTTTCATTTTGATGCTTATCTGGTCCAATTTGTTCTGAATTTTTTCAAAACGACGGATTTGCCCCTCTTAATTTGATTTTCTCTTTTTTCTTAATTGTATTTCTGATTTCTAGATTTTAAAAAAAAATAAAAATTAAATTAAATTAAATCTCTCTCTCTCTCTCTCTCAATCTCCAGATCTATAATTCATTCCAAATTGAAAAGGTATTTCTCAAATATAAAAGTCGGTGTGCCCCAGAACAATATTATGATCAGTCTACCCAACCCATAGATTCCGACAGTGTATATGTGTCTTTGACTGGAAACCTCCGCCTGCAAAACCTTCGCCTCTCTTAACTGCAAATCCCCTCTCACATCTTCTTGATTCCGACTGTGTATGAGATTTCCATCGAGATTGTAACACCGAAATTTAAAACAAATGTTTCATTTAAAATCGTTTATCTCTTTAACACTTTTAATAAAAATCTCCTTTTTTGGTTAAATTACAATACATGACTATTTTGTTCAATCAATTAATAAACCAGGATCCTCAAAACAAACGCTTCCTCCGGTGTGTACAATCGATCCGGTGACGTCCCGTGATCCTGAGAAAACCTGAAACATATAACACAAAACACTATAAGTACGAAGCTTAGTGAGTTCCCCAAAATACCACTCTAACACATATTTGCCACTTATGGCTATAACTTTGTTAACCCTCTGGTTAGTGTGTCTCAATGGGACCCTCCAGTCCCAACTCTTTGTGGACCCTCTGGCCCTAACTCTGATAACTCTGAATCATGCATATCACATATCACAATAAATCTCATAAAATAAATAACATACAAATACACTGGCACATAACTCTAAACCTAACTCTGTGGACCCTCTGGTCCTAGCTCTATAGACCTTCCGGTCCTAACTCTGATATACACACAACATAAATCACATAGAAATAATGCAGTGCCACACATCACATAGATAGCATACAATAACTCTGTCACATAACTCTGTTACCACTCTTGGTAAAGTATAGTGAGAAGACTCACCTGGAAAGCAGAAAGCAGATATCCTCACACTTGAATCTCGAACACGCCACCGCCTAACACATAAGGCAAATATCTCTAATTAACACTTAAAGTCTCAACTCTAATTAAACCGGCGATTACTCTTGCCCTCTCTAATCAAATAGTGGGTAAAAGACCATTTTACCCCTCCATGGCCTCTATTACCTATGTTGACCAAACCCCAAAGTCAACAAAAGTCAACACAAGTCAACGGTCAACTCTGACTAGGCGAGTCCATGCGTGTCTTCTGACTCCTCCAAGGCCTCACTCGACTTGTCGAGTGAACCTTCCACTCGACGGGTTTCCACTGGATTCGAATCGCGGGGCAACCCGACTCGACTCGTCGAGTCCAAATATGAACTCGGCGAGTTGCTTTCATGATCATACTCAAACGACCTTCTGAGGTCAAATCTGTTCCTCTAATCCATAGATCCGACCTTCCCAAGCTCAATAAACACGTAAAGGTTCAAACTTTACGTTCATGCAACTCACATATAGCCATAAATGGAGAAATGACAATTTTCAGCTAACACATGGACCATTTGTGCAGTTTTGTCTAGTTTAAATAAAACAACTCATTTTCGTCATCTATGTCTTCAAAATCTCCCTCTTCTTCATTTTCCTCCCTGGATCCCACATTCTCGTCATTAGATATTTATCGTACGACTTTGTAGTTGAGGCTAGGCGCAGTCGTTCCACACGCGTTATAGTAAAGGGGTGACTCACATCGTTCTTCAACCTGAAAGATTTCATCTGCTTCTATTTCAGCTTCGGTTACTTTAAATACCCCTCTTGGTTTTGTCTTGATAATTGTCCACTTATCTTTCATCTCATTTGTCACTAAAGGGTATGATGTATAAACACTTGTTTTGTGATGACAAATAAAGAAGATCATCCATTTGAAGTCGAGAGTTGGGTTTACCATCAATCAAGTTGTTTTGCTGACTATTTCACCGTCTTTTTATCAAACTATATACAATTAAATAATACAACAATCAAGGGTATGATGTCATAATACCCATCTCTAAGATCTCTTGTAATATGACTAGTAGTTTGACACTTTTTCGACATTATATGTCTCCCCCGTCACACATACTCCTAAGTTATTGATCGCATGACTCTCACCATATTGTTTGGATTAATTTCATTTTTATTTTTTGGACAACACCACCACCATCTTAAATTATTTTGAAAATTTCTCACTCATCCCACAACTACCGGACTAGGTGGTGGTGGTGGTGTGGTCAAAAATATGTTATCTTCAAAATATTTATAACAAATTAGGAGATGTTGATTTTCTTTGGGTTTTTTATTTAAAATAATGTAGAAAACAATTAAAAGTAGTAATCCAATAAAATAATATTTAATAGTATATAAATATTATATATTAAAAATAATTTTTATTAGTAAGTTATAATCCAATAAAAAAATAATTAATCTAATAAAAAAGAAATTAAAAGAAATTAATAATCCAATAAGTAATATTTTTAATGTATTAATATTATATATTTAGATGGTATTAATTAATAGATAATAATCCAATAAAAATAAATAATCTATTTAAGAAAATTAAAAAAATAATTAACTAAATGTAATTAATAAAGTAACATTTATTAATATATAAATATTATATAAAAAAATGATATTTATTAATATATTACTATAAAAAAGTAATCTAATAAAATGAAATTAAAAAAAAAAGATTTAATGTATAATAATTGAATAAAATTAAAAAAAAAAAAAAAAAGAGATGCAAAAACGGTCCTTATATTTCGGTTGTAGAAATGGTACATCAGGGTAAAACTATCATTTTAAAAAAATTAACAGTCAAGTTGTTAAAGTTAATATTTTTGGACAAAAAATGCACAAAGTAACCAAAATTGGACTGCTTTTGCACCACAAAACATTTTTAGACCAAAATCACATAATTTTGACAACCACATGGATTATTTTTGCACTTTTGTCTAATTTCTAAGCATTAAACAAAGTTTGTTAACAACTATGGACGAGAACTCATTTGAGCTTAACTAAAATGAAAATTTTAGTTTCACTTAAATTTTTTAGTATTTGTTTTTTTCACTTCAATTTTTTAGTTCCAAAATACAATGTAGTTTATTTTGGTTGTTTCGCTTTATCCAGGTTTATATATATATATATATATATATATATATATATATATATATATATATATATATATATATATATAGAGAGAGAGAGAGAGAGAGAGAGAGATAGATGATCAAATGAGAACACCTAAAAAGTTGAGAACGCGAGAACAGTTGTGAACCAATCATCATATAAGGGCATAAAATGAATTTTACAATATAATTAATTATGGATAATTTATGAGTAGTTAATTAATTCCTAAAATCATGGGATTTAATATGATTGATAGATTTTTTACCCAAATATTAGGAACTTATATAACCTATTCTTAATTAACAAAATCAATAAAATGATTTTAAAAAACGTTTTTAGCATAGTTAAAAAAAACAATATTTTTTTATGCTTTAAGTTTTTTTTTTTACCAACCACATCAAAAATAATGACGCATTAATCATTTTATCTGAATATTAGTAATCATGCATGAATAAATATATATTTATAGTCATATATGAAGCCGGTAATAATCTTGAATGAATAGATGAATTAATTTATATTCATAAATGAATAAAACACAATTAAAGAAACATCATCATAAATGAAAACATCTAAATATAAATTGCTTAAATCATTAATGAATATACATTTAATCTTATGAATACATTTAAATAGACATTTAATCACTAATGAATACACATTTAATCAAAAATGAATAGAAAACATTGTTAAGAGACAGAATTTCTAATATGGTATCGGCTTTGGCTTCCTCGGTTAAAGAGATTGATTCGTTGTGGATCTCCAATGGGTCACAGAGGCGTGGAAGTTCGGCGATGATTTTTCTCAGACCGCCTTAAAAACTCTTGAACTAGTCGCTCCCTTTCCACTAGGGGTACATACTCCTCTCTAAACATCTCTACAAACTGTTCCTAGGTCACTGCGATCTTATCCGCAGCGGTTATTAATCTTTAGTGATAAAGTTCCACCAATCCTTCGCCCCATGACGTAGGATATTCTGTGCATACCTAAACTTCAGGTTTTTTGGGCGACACAAGTGTAGAAGCATCCCTCTACATCAGAGATCTATCTCATCGCAGTCATTGAGACTCTTACGCTGTCAAAATCGGGGGGCTTGGTGTTATTGAACTCTCAATAAGGCATGTCCTTATCTCTAATTGAGGTTGTAGCAACAACATCAATGGCAGTGAAAGTAGTCGTACTGGCAACAACAACATACCTCTCATCAAACAGAGTGATTAGTTCGGTTTTGATAGTTCCAAACATTTCTGGGATCATCTCTCTTACATCTGCGGCTACCGTTGTCTTTATCCAATCATGTATGTCCTCCCCGCTTGGTCCTGACCCTTCCAATCTAGAACCAGAACCGCTTACTCTTGTGATCATCACCATGCTGATTAATACGAATCTATTTGGGTTATCTAAAGGTAACGCTAACCCTTTCCAGTTCCTTACTAACATTGCGACTCTTTCTTATTCCTGTATGGATCCTGTGCTTCCGGTAGTACGGGCCCATACTACCTTCCACATCTATCCATACTAGATCCAAGATTTGTCCTAATGTTTCTAAGTCACTACCCTCTTTTATCGGTAGGTCTTTTTACACACCTACTGTTACTAAGACCTGATTACTAACTTTTCCTAGATTTACTTCTAGGGTTTCTCCTACCTAAACCCTTGTACTATAGGAAATCATTCTAAATATCAATAACCGCCTCGTGTAAGCAAGCCGTATGTAATCCACGATTGGATAGTCGGTCGAATAATTACTTCTACCCTAAGCCCACAACCAAACAAGGAGCAAAAAGTAAGGCTGAACTAAGAACTCTAAGGTTATGGAATCCTAAGTAGGTACAACCCTAAATCATATACTTAGTAACTATAGGATTTCAGTACAAGCTTCAAGTAGCACATAAAGGCAATCCCTAAGGCTACAAGGCATCCTAATTAACAGGAAATTCTAACTAATAATTCATGAAAGGTCCTTGGCTTTACACAAACATGCATTTCTAACATATCATATAACAACAGATACAAATAATATGGATATTTTGGCAATCACCGTCCTTTCTAAGCTCCGCCTGACTATACACATCGCATCCATTTCTTCTTTATATCATTTATTTTAAGAAAAGTTTTTTTTAAGATATTTAGATCCTTAGTTTGAGTATGGATCACACGAATGTTCATCCAATTTGCTCAAACCAGGGCTATGATACCAACGTGTAACGTCCCAAATTTTGAAGGCAAAATTTTCATTTTTATTTATTAAAAATATAAGTCTTACAAAGCATTTCAAATTATTATTTTATTAAATATTATCTTAGTGGAAGTCTATAAAACTTTATTGACACTCTGATGCCAATACAGTCGTGTGTGGGCCTTTCCATGGTCAGATGAACAACATGTAAACAATTATTCAACCATTGTAAACCAAGGTTTAGTGAATTCCCTCAAAATATTCCATACCATAACACATATACAATGCATACACATAATGGCCTTCAACATATAGTTGGTCTGCCCTATCCTTGCCTACAACATATAGCCGGTCTGCACTTTGGCCTTTAGCGTAAAGATAGTCTGCCTAAGTCTTTTAGCCGTCAGCTCAAGGCTAGTCCGCCCTCCACTCCAGTTATAATGAAATACACATATAACAACAATCCACATAATAGGAAACTAACTATCCTAGCCTAATTTCATAAGTGCACACTACATGGTAGATATATCCTAACATACATAGGATATATACTAGAGTATACAATATAGTGAGAAGAACTCACATTGATAGATTCTCAAAGGATTAACAGTCAACCGGACAGTTTAGGTGACGACCAATACTTTAATGAGGATTAACCTATATGACTATAGTTTATTTAGTACTACAGGTATTGGTCATGTAGGATAGAGATAACACTAATCCCAATTAATACCGATAGTTCTACTAAATAAGGATCGACCAGGTTGGTCAGTTGAGAGGCAGGACCATTTCGAGATATAGCTTTTCTGAAATCCAACAACCAGCCAACGTGTCCATTCTAGAAACCTCTCCCATAAGTAGATCAACCAGTATAATGACTTGTAATTACTGATAAATCTTAATTATAGGTTCCAAGTAACGACTTATAACTATAATTATAAATTACTCAATGGCAAAATAAGTGTGGCTCACTTACAGAGTGCTATTGATGAGAACCGAGATCTAAGTGGGCAGAATACTGACTTGGGATCTCCTACTTGAAGGCTACTACTCAGACGATTACTCAAGAGTGTCGCAGGACTTCGCCGCATGCCAAAAATGAAGGGAAAAGGGGGCTAAATAACAAAAGTTTCTAGGAGAAATCGATTGGATGGTGTGAGGAGGAATGGAGGAATGAGCTGTTATTTATAGGATGAATTATTGGGATGAGCGTCATGCATCATGGTGGCGCGCCACGCTCCTGGTAAAAAACATAGCGACATGGCGAAATGTTGTCCTGACACGTTTCACAAAGTGGGTGGGGCTACATGGTTTTGTCGGGCGCGCAGCGCTCCTTACGCGCAAGCGTGCCATTTTTCAAATTTCAAAATTGCGTATATTCTTCATACGAACTCCATTTTCGAGGTAAAGTGGTATTACACAACACGTCCGAAAGTAAGAAGTTGAATCTAGTATGGTAGGAACGCAATGCATGCAAGTTAGATGACACGACACAAATTAAGCAGTATGTCACACTTACATGGGGGTTACGCGATGGTAACCCGACGTCAGATAAGATCATTAACTGCTTGGAATTGGTCAGTTGCCTCTTTTGCATATTTTTGGGTTCATGTGATTTTACTATGATTTACTTAGGCTGCAAAGAAAGGTAACATATTTGTCATACTATTTTTCCTTCCACGTTATCGTTACCTTGGATTTTCCACACCTCTCCTATTTTTTTCCATATATAGGGAATGGTTTGTTATGCCAAGTTTGTTATTTATATATTATATGAAACGACTAACTTTAAATAAAAAATTATAAATTTAATAAAAAATTTTAAAAAAAAATACACAAAATTTAAATTAAAACTTAAGAAACATAATTATAAATATAAAAACTAGTAAATTAACTGCACACCATGACAAAACGCCAAACTCCGTTACCACTTTGTTTGTTTTCATCCATTTGATATAGATTTGATCTTTCTCACTTTGATGTATTTCGTTGAGCTAACATGCGTTAACTTTCCTTCAAAAGCTTTCCATACCAAATGACCATCCAATAATACATTGATCCATGCACGACCCAAAATTGTATCTTCTACAAGGTCCAAGTTATAACCAAGGACTTCTCTATCTAATGGAATCAAATTGAGAGTTTGTAGAAGACATTTTACAAAGATAGAATTGAGTGATGTAAGATGATTGTTGAAGGTTTTGAAAATGGTAAGAATTGGTATTAGTTGTTGGTATATTTTGAAAAAAAATGTTAAAATTTTGAATTTTAGGGTTAAGAAACGGCCAAAAAATGATAAAGATAAGAGAGAATGTGACAAACTTTTGTCGAGTGGGAACCTGGAACGTGTCATGTGGAGTAGTGCGTATCGAGCCACATCAACGTATGTTGGAGGACATGTCGTATCACTTTATAGTCTTATGTTTTATGTCCCTTTGTGACTCGATGCCCTCTTGATGACCTCTAGTCACTCTTGTTTTTATGTTGTTTGCTGACTTGACGTTCTCTACATTGTCGTTTGTTGTCGTTTTTCTATTGTTACTGATGTTGTTGATGTTGGGAGATTGCTTCCTCATCGGCGAGATATAATTCGAAATTATGTTGCAGAGTAAAATGTAAAGTTTTAAAAATTGATGTTTATTTTATCTTTTATATATATATATATATATATATATATATATATATATATATATATATATATATATATATATATATATATATATATATATCCAAAGTCAAAAGGACTAACACCAAATCAAGTTACATATTCAAGCATTTAATATATAATTCAAAATAAAAAGTTTCTTTAGATATATAGATTTAACATTTAATAATAACAAATTCTTATATTTAGATTTTTTTAACCTCAATAAATTTTGATATAACAATTTTCATGTTTCTTAACTTTAAAGTTAGATTATTAATATTTTAGAAGTTGCGATTTTAATCCCTTATTAAATTTTGTTGTTATGTTTTTAGTCTCTTACATAATTATTATTTTTTTGTTTTTATTTTTATTAATAGTAACTTTTATATAAAAGTTATAAATTTTTATGGTCTTTATTTATTTACGTTCTTACTTTATATTCATAGATTATATAGAAGTTAAAGATTTTTATGGTATTTCCTATTTATTATGGTATTAAGAGCAAAACTTTATTTTGATATTTTTTTGGTCCATTTGATATGGAGTAATCATCTTTTAAATGTGGACATTTAAAATTTAAAAAGCACGTTTTATATACAACTTACAAAGAAGTTTTTTGACGCAATGCGAGTACTGCTTTCTGAAAAAGAAAAATATCACACAAACCAATAAGTTTCCAAGCTTTTATGTAAAAAAAAAAAAAACAATGCTTTATTATTGTTATTATTATTATTATTAAGAAAAATCACTCATGTTTTTTTTTTAATTTTTTTTTCAAAATAACCACTCACATCAATTTCAAAAAAACATTATTTTTTAAGAAAAATGTTTTTTGTTCTTTAAAATATTAGTTTTCTTACTTGAAAGTTTTAATTTTGGTTTGTTTTTTTTTTATATATAATAAAGTAAACTAAAACAAAACAATTGTTTTTACAAATAAATGTTTTGGTTCATTTTTTTCATATATATATAAAGTTTTATCTTTATTTTATTGCTAATATATTTATTTTTTATAGTATATGTATTTAATTTTATAAGACAAAATTTGTTTTTGCATTTTCGCAAGATATTTATGTTTTCGCATGAACATACTTTTATATATATATATATATATATATATATATATATATATATATATATATATTAAAAGTGGAACAACATTTTAAAAGTAATGTTTTCCACTTAAGATTTTGGCCATAATTATTTTGGTTTGTTGGCACTTTTAGTCCCTAATATCAAACTTTTTCCACTTTAGATTTTGGCCATATTGGTTTTGGTTTGTTATTAATTTTAGTCCTTAATATCAATGTTTTTGTACTTTAGTCCCTTGACTCATTAAGTTTATCAATAGTAATAACTCTTTAGCTATTTTAACACTTTTAATCTTTGGAATCAAAACTTTTACATTTTCATATAAAAAACATAAAAAAAAACACCCCATGCAAAGCATGAGTTCTCCACTAGTTTATATATAAGAAAGGAACCCAAACCAAAATAATTGGTTTTCTATTTTTTTTTGTTTTAGAATTGTTTATGTTTTATCATATTTGTCTATGTGTTTTTTTTTTTTTTGCAAACTTTGTCATCCGCTAATAAGTTTTATATGAAAGTATATGATATAAGAGTAATAGTTTTGCAAAGATATTCATGATGTATATTGGATGTAACGTCCCAAAAACAATAGTATTTTTTTTTTCAATTTTAAAGGCATTATAATAGAAATCATAAGTCACCAACACAATGTTTTACAACCATATGAAAATCAGAGTAATAAGATCATAGGATCTCTCAAAATATGAAACTACTGTATGATGTGTACAATCAAGTCATTGTCTTCCCCAGGTCATCTAAGGTACCTAAAACATTTAAATCAACAATTATAAGTCAAACCTTTGTGAGTTTCCCACAAAACAATAACATACAATATGTGCACACATGAGCCTACAGTCTGACTGGATATCTCCTAATGCCTAAAGTACACTCGGACCGCTCTTATTGGGCCTACAATCTGACTGGACCGCCTCACAAGACAAACAGTACACCTAGACTGCCCATTTATCTTGGCTTACAACACAAAGCAGAACTGCCTTAACATAACCACAATATGTCGACATATACTAACAAATAAACAATATCCATTAAACACAGTTAATCATACAGATCTACTAATCTAACATTTCACTACAACATACCAACATCCTACACCCAAGGATACATACTGGTACTATGAGTCACCTA
The DNA here is from genome assembly GCF_002870075.4 of Lactuca sativa. Lineage (NCBI taxonomy): Eukaryota > Viridiplantae > Streptophyta > Magnoliopsida > Asterales > Asteraceae > Lactuca > Lactuca sativa. Next base: position 197,857,821 of record NC_056628.2, on the reverse strand, counting down.
TACAACAAACATGGACCAATCCTCAATCTACAACCCAAAAACCCTCAAGTTGGCCAAAAATCAACTTAGTTAAAAAGTCAACAGTCAAAGTCAAAAATGGCCACCACGTCATAGCAGCTACACGACAAAATAGTCACGACCAGACCAGCCACCACGCCTGGTAGCCTCCCAAACAAATCAGTCACGAAGAACCCCCTCCTCCACGAAGTAGTAAGCATGATGACATGTTGTTCTGGACAGCTTAATGGATTAATCCCTTAATCCATTAAGCCACACTATCATCTCTTCTAGAAAGCTTCTTAACACCCATAAGCTTCATAAAAACTTTTTATTTATGTACATGCATGTCCAATGCATGTCTTGAACTTGGTTAGGTCAAAAATGGCGAAAATGAGGTCAAAATGTCATGCATGTAACCAAAACTCAACAATTATTCAAATTTGGAACACTAAACCTCAAAGGACCTCAAGGATCCATAAAGGTACCAACTTTATAGAATCCATCCACTCGAACTCTCCCAAACACGGAGAAACATGCATACAATTCAAGATCTAGCAGCATAACACATAAATATTGGATTTTAAGACTTGCAATGGTCTAGAAAATACATTAACGCTAAAATTGTGAAACTTATACTTAATTTTGTTTGATTCCTATGGTTTATAGCGGCTAAAACCCATTTCAAATGAGGACAAGTAACAGAATGTTGATCTTGCCATTGCCACTACAATTGCATCAGGTACAACTTCCCAATCCTCTACCCATTTAAACCTATAAATACATCCCACATCATCCTTCAATCTCCATACTCAACACTCAAATCAACCCATTTTTTATCCTTAAAAACCATGGGTGTCTTGACATATACCGATGAACACATTTCCACCATCTCTCCATCAAGAATTTTCAAGGCCTCAATTATCGACTCCCACAATTTGATGCCAAAACTCTTGCCAAATGCTATTAAAAGTGTTGAGTTTATCAAAGGTGATGGTGGGGTCAAAAGCATTAAGCAGATTAACTTTGCAGGAGGTAAACTTATATCTAATCCAATATCTATTAATAGGGGCAAATATTTGTGTTTAATTTCAAAAATATATGTAGGTTATGTGAAGCACCAAATAGATGAAGTCAATGAAAAGACATTCACATACAAGTGTAGTTTGATTGAAGGTATGAATGGGTATATAAGACAAGATTAAGGTGTTGTATGATATTAAGATTGAGAAGGTGTCGTATGATAATGGCACCATTGTTAAAATGACCACAACTATTTACACCCATGGTGATTTCCCGCTCAAGGAAGAAGAATTAAATGTAGGAAAAGAAAAGGTGTTAGAGCTATACAAGATTGTGGAAGCCTACCTCCTCAAAAACCCTAATGCATATGTTTAATAATTCACAGTGTTTTCTTGAATAAATATCATACCATGAATAAAATTTAACTCAAAAAAAGTGTTTCTTGAAATAATGAAAAGAATTCAAGATTTATTGCCTTACTATGAATATGAATTTGTTGTGTAAACCAAGAAAGATTTAGTGTTGGTGTAACTTGATGCTAACAACTTCCCGACATTTGTTGGCTGAGAAAATGCTAAATCAGAATGTTCAAGAATCACATCCAAACTAAAACTTTTCCTACATTCATGTGAAAAAAAAAAAGTTTAGAACTTTGAAGGCATAAAAGTGTGTGTGTGTGTGTGTGTGTGAAGTGGTAAGGGTACCTTGTGGCTTCAAGTAAATGAGTGGCAATGTGTTTTCTTCTGTTGGAGGGTGTGACCCAAATTGCACGGATGCCACAAACAGCAGGGATTGAGTCTTTTTCACAAATGATTGCTCCAAGGAGTGTGGTGTCGTTTGAATTTCTTTGATTTTTATCTTTTTTTATAATTTCTCTTTGGAAACTAATGCTACCGAATTGTAGAGTGGTTGGAGTTGACTTTTTGACCTCCTTTAGAGTGGTAGTGACATCATGGTTTTGGTGGTCTGAGTTTGAAACCAAAGGATAAGCTTTGTTTATTGGCTCTGCAACTAGACATCCAGCAACCCGTTGAGAGGAGATATAAAGATAAACCTATACATGAAAAATTGAAAGATTAGTTACAAAAAAGTAATTAAATCAAGAAAATATTTATGAAAAATAGTCACCTTACAGTTTTTATGGAAGATCCATCCATCACCAAGCTCCATCTCCATCATCTTTATAACCTCCTCAACCTGTAATTACAAGATTTTATTAAGCAAGAAATTGATTATTTAAAAGATGTTGAATGTACCTTTTTAATATGAGCAGGAGGATCATCATTAAGGACCAAAATAACACGTCCATGTTCGAATGAGTGTGTATCTATAACTCTTTCATTACGCCAACCCTTGAGTGTAAAATAAAATCAATGAAGAATGAATGAGTAAAAGAAAATTTTGGAAACATCAAAGATATAAGGATAAAGAATCTAACCTTGAAATGAATACCATGAGTGTAGCTTTTGTGAAATTCTTTGTGAACCCTTGTATCTTCTTCATCTCCAGGAGCAAACTTGAATCCACAAGTTTTACAAGTGTGTAATAGAAAATCGGATTGACCTAAATCCAAATGAAACTGTGCATACTTCCTTTTCTTGTTTAAAACCTTTTTGGAAATTGTTGCAACTACTAACTCTTGTCTAAAATTAAGTTTGTTTGGATCATTTTCTTTGAAAAGATCATCATTAGCTCTGCATATCCAAAACCAAAAGTCAACTTTAGTCAGGTAATTTTCTTGTATGGTAATAAAAATGGAACAAACTGCTATTTCTTTGTCCTAGAGGTAAAGATTCTTTTTGACTTCTAAAGTGAAATAAACTAATTCCATGCTAACAGGCCCAAATAGTTTTTTGTCTCCATGAATGCAAAAAGCAAACATTTGATATTCAATTAATTTCTTACATACACGAAGTCAGATATCAGCTTCGATTTGCTAACTGATAATCTTCTCAATGACACTAATAATAACAAAACTGAAACAGTTTGTGAAATTCTTATATTAAGAATTTAAAACTGTGGCAATGTTGATGTCCAGTAGTTAGTAGCATAATCTACATCAGTTGCAATATCAGAAAGCACCAGAAACACCACGTGGACTTTTATTATAACAACTTATGCAAATGTGAAAGTGGATAGAGATAAGACTGAACAATGAATATACCTATCTGTGTTTGTAGCTCTTCGCGTGTATATGATGGGAATTTCAGGTTCTCTGGTGAAGTCTTCATCATCGGACAAGTTATCCAAAAGGGGGGGAAGAGGTGGATCTAGGGCTTGGCTTCGTGATGTGGAAGAAGAAGAAGAAGAAGAAGGTATGAAGAATGAATTTATTTTCGATTGCATTGCTTGTTGTTGCTGTGAATAACAACTTGAGCTGAAGAATGGCTTCCTAAATTACATTCAAAATATGATATAAGCATCAACAACATCATAACTGAACATAGTATGGTCAGGTTATCACATAATGGAACCAAACTCAGATTCACAGAAACAGAAGCAAATTCACATTCACAGAAACTAAAGAACCAATTCAAAAATCAACCATGGTGACCCAAACTGAAAACTCCCAATTCTCCTCCAAAAAAGCCCTAAATCAACAAGTCTAAATTCATTTGAAAGAAACTGCAATGAATCCGTTGATATTTCGCCTCTTATACAAATAACCAACAATCTTCATCAAATCACAAGAAGAACACGAATTTGTGACAGAGCAATGCTGTAGGATGGGCTTTGTTGGTTAGAAATCGGATTTACGAGGCTAATAACAAAATGGCAACTTCAGATGTGCTTGGATACCTCTCATATTAATTGCCTACTGTGGATAAATTCCTGAAACATGGTACATCCAATATTGATGATATATATTATATTGTCAACCTTTTAACTAAACCATGGCAATCGATTCCAACCCAGTTGGTTTCACAAATTAGAAGTGTGATTCCAACCGCATCTGGAATCAGTATTCAAGTGTTCCAGGGAAGGTTTTCAAAAAAACGAACAAATACTTGCATCGAAATCCGATCCCATCCCATTAAAGGAGGAAGAAGAACGAAATAAGAAGCATTTTTATGTAGAGATGAAAATACAATGGAATAATATCGATTTCAGTTTCTGTTGTACTAAAAAAGCTAGAATAGAATAAGAAACACATATCAGTAATTACCGTTGCAGGGCCTGAAGACGGCGGTCAAAGAATGTTCACCGGAGGCGACGGACGGTGAAAACTGGTACTGTAGGGCCTAGACAGATTCCAGATGGAAAATTGAAGAAACACGAATCCAGCGATAAGAATAAAGAGCGACAGCAGGAAAAAATAAATAGAACGAATGCTGGAAGAAACGAACCTGTAGCAATGGGGTCGAAAGTCGAAGGTCTCCGGTAACAGTGGGGTGCGGCGCTCCGGCCGGTGGCTTCACAGGAGAGAAGAAGCACAAATGAGGCGTCTTTTGTTTTTGTTGTGTCGCTGTTTGGAATGCAAAACTGCGAAGTCATCTTTTGGCGCCGATGTTAAATTTGAGTTTCATTTTAATAGATTTTGATTTCCCGCCGGGCAAATAAAAATTATTAATTTAAATAAAAATCTTTTTTGTTATATATCATATTTTCATCATTTATTTTCAAGTAAATCACGAATAGTCCCTATAGTTTGGGGTATATATTGTGCGTTTGGTTCCTAACTTTTTTTTTTAAATCGGAGGATTCTTATAGTTTGTTTTTGTTACTTTGTGGAAAATAGCCAAAAAAAAAAATTAAAGTTGCAAATTTGGCCACCAAAATCGCAGATGGAAATTGTTCATGTGCGATTTGCACGTCCCATCTGCGAATATACAAGTGACTAAAGCACAGACGTGCTTACTACGTCGTGGAGGAGGGGGTTCTTCGTGACTGATTTGTTTGGGTTGCTACCAGGCGTGGTGGCTAGTCTGGTCGTGACTATTTTGTCATGGAGCTGCCATGACGTGGTGGCCATTTTTGACTTTTACCGTTGACTTTTTTACTAAGTTGACTTTTGGCCAACTTGAGGGTTTTTGGGTTGTAGATTGAGAATTGGTCAATGTTTGTTGTATAGGTGACTCGTAGTACCAGTTCTTGGATTCGTGTGAGCTATATTGTTTATCTGTTAGACTGCGAGGTGAGTTTTCTCACTATACTTTGTAGTGCAGTATGTATCCTTGGGTGTAGAATGTTGGTATATTGTAGTGAAATGTTAGATTAGTAGATTTGTATGATTAGTTGTGTTGATGGATATTGTTTATTTGTTAGTATATGTCGACATATTGTGGTTATGTTAAGGCATTTCTGCTTTGTGTTGTAAGCCAAGATACACGGACAGTCTAGGTGTATTGTATGTTTTGTGAGGCGGTCCAATCAGATTGTAGGCCCAATGAGAGCGGTCTGAGTGTACTTTAGGCATTAGGAGATGATCCAGTCACACTGTAGGCTCATGTGTGCACATACAATTTATTATTGTTTTGTGGGAAACTCACTAAGTTTTGACTTACAATTGTTGATTTAAATGTTTTAGGTACCTCAGATGACATGGGGAAGACAATGACGTGATTGTACACATCATACAGTAGTTTCATATTTTAAGAGATACTATGATCTTATTACTCTGATTTTCATCTGGTTGTAAAACATTGTGTTGGTGACTTATGATTTCTATTATAATGCCTTTAAAATTGAAAAATAAAATAAAATAAAATAAAATAAAATAAAAAAACATTATTTTTGGGACGTTACATCCAATATGCATCATGAATACCTTTGCAAAACCATTATATCATATACTTTCATATAAAACTTATTAGCGGACGACAAAGTTTGCAAAAAAAAAATAATAAATAAAATACATAGAAAATACAATAAAACATAAACAATACCAAAACGAAAAAAATAGAAAACCAATTATTTTGGTTTGGGTTCCTTTCTTATATATAAACTAGTGGAGAACTCATGCTTTACATGGGGTGTTTTTTTTTTTTGTGTTTTTTATACCAAAATGTAAAAGTTTTTATTCCAAATATCAAAAGTGTCAAAATAGCTAAAGAGTTATTATTATTGATAAGTTCAATGAGTCATGGGACTAAAGTAGAAAAGCATCGATATGAAGGACTAAAATTGGCAACAAACCAAAACCAATGTGGCCAAAATCCAAAGTGGAAAAAGTTTGATATTAGGGACTAAAAGTGACAACAAACCAAAACAATTATGGCCAAAATCCAAAGTGGAAAACAATATTGTTAAAATGTTGTTCCACTTTTAATATATATATATATATATATATATATATATATATATATATATATATATATATATATATATATATATATATATATATATATGAAAAAAATAAACCAAAACATTTATTTGAAAAAACAATTGTTTTGTTTTAGTTTACTTTATTATATATAAAAATCGAAAAAAACAAACCAAAATACCAAAATTAAAACTTTCAAGTAAGAAAACCAATATTTTAAAGAACAAAAAACAATTTTCTTAAAAAATAATGTTTTTTTTTATAATTTTATCTGATGTGAGTGGTTATTCTGAGAAAATAAATTAGTGTTTTTTCTGAATAATAATAATAATAATAATAATAATAATAATAATAATAATAATAAAGCATTGTTTTTTTTTTTTTTGCATAAAAGCTTGGAAACTTATTGATTTGTGTGATATTTTTCCTTTTCACAAAGTAGTAGAAATCATCACTCTCATTAAGCACCAAAGAACTTCTTTGTAAGTTGTATATAAAACGTGTTTTTTAAATTTTAAAAGTTCAAATTTAAAAAGATGATTACTTCGTATCAAATGGACCAAAAAAATATCAAAACAAAGTTTTGATCTTAATGCCATAATAAATAGGAAATACCATAAAAATCTATAATGTCTATATAATCTATGAATAGAAAGTAAGAACGTAAATAAATATCATAAAAGTTTATAACTTTTATATAAAAGTTACTATTAATAAAAATAAAAACAAAAAAAAAATTATGTAAGACTACAAGATATAACAAAAAAAAATTATGTAAGACTACAAGATATAAAGGATTAAAATCGCAACTTCTAAAATATTAATAATCTAACTTTAAAGTTAAAAAAACATGAAAATTGTTATATCAAAATTTATTAAGATTAAAAAAATATAAATACAAGAATATGTTATTATTAAATGTTAAATCTATATATCTAGAGAGACTTCTTATTTTGAATTATATATTAGATGCTTGAATATGTAACTTGATTTGGTGTTAGTCCTTTTGACTTTGGATATATATATATATATATATATATATATATATATATATATATATATATATATATGTATATATATATATATATAAGATAAAATAAACATCAATTTTTAAAAATTTATATTTTACTCTGCAACCTAATTTCGAATTATATCTCGCCGATGAGGAAGCAATCTCCCAACATCAACAACATCAGTAACAATAGAAAAACGACAACAAACGACAATTAAGAGAACATCAAGTCAGCAACAACAACATAAAAACAAGAGCGACAAGAGGTCAGCAAGAGGAAATCGAATCACAAAGGGACATAAAACATAAGACTATAAAGTGACACGACATGTCCTCCAGCATACGTTGATGTGGCTCGATACACACTGCTCCACATGTCACGTGCCAGGTTCTCACCCGACAAAAGTTTGTCACATTCTCTCTCATCTTTATCCTTTTTTGGACGTTTCTTAACCCTAAAATTCAAATTTTTAACATTTTTTTTTCAAAATAAATACTAACATCTAAGACCAATTCTTACCATTTTCAAAACCTTCAACAATCATCTTGCCTCACTCAATTCTATCTCTGTAAAATGTCTTCTACAAACTCTCAATTTGATTTCATTAAGATAGAGAAGTCCTTGGTTATAACTTGGACCTCGTAGAAGATACGGTTTTGGCCCGTGCATGGGTCATTTGACGGTCATTTGGTCTGGAAAGCTTTTGAAGGAAAGTTAACACATGTTAGCTCAACGAAATACATCAAAGCGAGAAAGATCAAATCTACATTAAATGGATGAAAACAAACAATGTGGTAACGGAGTTTGGCATTTTGTCATGGTGTGCAGTTAATTACTAGTTTTTATATTTATAATTATGTTTCTTATGTTTTGATGTTATCTTTATTATTATGTTTCTTAAGTTTTAATTTAAATTTTTTGTACTTTTTTTAAATTTAATTAAATTTGTAGTTTTTATTATTTAAATGTAGTCGTTTCATATAATATATAAATAACAAACTTGGCATAGCAAACCATTCTCTTTATATGGAAAAAAAAATAGGAGAGGTGTGGAAAATCTGAGGTGACAATAACGTGGAAGGAAAAACAGTATGACAAATATGTTACCTTTCCTTGCAACCTAAGTAAATCATAGTAAAATCACATGAATCCAAAAATATGCAAATGAGGCAACTGACTAACTCCAAGCAGTTAATGATCTTATCTGACATCGGGTTACCATCGTGTAACCCCCATGTAAGTGTGACATACTGTTTAACTTGTGTCATGTCATCTAACTTGCATGCATCGCGTTCCTACCATACTAGATTCAACTTCTTACTTTCGGATGTGTTGTGTAATTCCACTTTGCGCGTCTGTTCTTATTACACATTACCCATTTATGAAATAGCAATGTACATCACTGTTCTATGTTCTTATTACACATTAATTACCTATTTCTAAAATAGCAATGTACATCACCGTTCTATGTCAAAAGGCATCTATACATCGTGTATTTGTAGTGCAGATTGGTACTTAGCAAGTTTTTATTTTTACTCTTGTAATTCACATTATATAGCCAAAAAACTATAATCCAATTCTAATAATCAAATAACTATTTCTAGTATCAGTCTAGCATGTAACAATGTATTAACCAACTTGATACTTGAAATTTCTTGACTTTTACCCTTTTATCAAATTGCCCCTTTACATCATAATTCACACACAACACCTTATCATTCAAAATATTAGGGATGTTACAAAAAGTCCAAAACGACCTTATATCCAACCTAATATTTGGCAATAATAACAAGAAATACAATCAATATAACTAGCAAAAGTGACATGTTTTAGAAATGGGTAATGTGTAATAAAAACATAGAATAGTGAAATATGAGATTGCATAAAGTAGGAATGGGTATTCATTATTTAGTTTTGTACAAAGTATATGTACTTGTTTTTAACTGTATATGTGGATGACATTCTTATTACTAGCCATTTTCAATATTGTTTTGAAGCAAGGATTTGCAGCAGGGAAGAGGGATTTTCTTGGGGTAGATGGGGCTTTCATGAAAGGACCTTTCCATGGTCAAATTTTATCTGTTGTGGTACATTTTCTCTTATGTTGTGGTTGAAGCACGTATTTTGATTTGTATTTTTACTTTTATTTATTGGTTTATATTGCACAGGATTTAGATGGGAATAATGGAATATATCCTTTAGCATATGTTGTGGTTGAAGCTGAGACATTGAACTCTTGGACATGGTTTTTAACTCACTTGGGTAATGACCTAGGGTTGGCTTCAAATTCGTATTTTACATTTATATCAGACAGACAAAAGGTTATTTTCTTGTGTTTTGTATACTAATATCTAAAGGAAAAGATATCATTGACATAATGTATCTTTCTTGTAGGGTTTAAGTTCTGCCATCGCAGACTTGTTTCCTTGTGCAGAGCACCGTTATTGTATTTGCCACATACACGACAATATGAGGTCATGTTGGAGAGGGGATGAGTTTAAGGATCTGCTTTGGAATTGTTCAACAACATGTATTGTGCAAGAGTTTGAAAAAGGAATGGAAGAAGTTAGAAAACTAAACCAAGAATGTTATGAGTGGCTTAAACAAATACCACCTCAACATTGGGCATGTTCTCACTTTACAGGTTTGACCATGTTATATATTCTAATGTTTGATAACTATTGTTATACACTCTAATGTTTGCTAACCATTTTTACATGTATTCTATTAATTAATAGGAAGAGCACATTCTGATATTGTGATAAGCAACACATGCAAGTGCTTTAATAGCAAAATAATAGAAGGACGTGATACACCAATTATCAATTGCTTAGAGTTCATCTGGGAGTACATCATGAAGAGGGTTGTGAATGTTGACAAAGAAATTGACAAAGCAACAAACCCTTTGACTCCAACAACTACCAAGCTATTGCAAAATATCAAAGACGAGGCAGAGGAGTATATAGCATCGTTCTGTGGAAATGGGAAGTACCAAGTGAGTGGACCTTGGCAAGATCAGTGTGTAGTGAATGTGAATCAACGAACTTGTTCATGCAATAAGTGGGAAATAACTGGAATGCCATGCTAACATGTTGTATCTGCAATTTGGGACATGAGGAGAAATAATGGTTCAATTGGTATTCCATAAACCTTTGTTCATGAATGTTATTGGCTATCAACCTGGAGGAACATGTACTCATTCAAAGTGGATCCGATAAATGGTAGAAGAATGGTGATGAAATCACCTTGTCCAACTACTTTGTTGCCTCCAAAACGACGTGTCCCAATAGGGAGACCAAAAAAGAAAAGAAGGAAGTCAGCTACAGAAAAGAGGATATGATCAAAGGAAATACAGTTTCTAGAGCACAAAAAACTGTTACATGTACCAAATGTAACAACAAATGACACAATGCCAGGACTTGCAAAGGGCAGTTACCAACTGTTGGTGGTGCATCTGGGAAGAAGAAGGGAAAAAAGAAGAAGGAGAAAGGAGAAAGGAAAAGAGAAGAAGAAAGGAAAAGAAAAGAAGAAAGGAAAAGGCAAGGATCCATTGTAAACTCTTATGTCATGTGATGCTTTTATATTGGTTAAACTATTATTTTATGTGATGTTTGTATTTTGGTTAAATTGTATTGTGTTTAGTATCACCAAAACAATTGTAGTTGGTACTTAGACATTTGTTTTTGGTTAAACTCTTATGTAATGCTTTTGTTTTAATGTTATCTAATGTATCAATTATTAGTCCTTTGACATTTGTTTTTGGTCATTTCATTTGGCATGTTTTTGGTCATATGTTAAATGAAAAGTACCAAAAGATAATATTTATAATGCATCTATTAATGTACCAAAATACACCCTTTCTCTCCCAATTCCAACAATACAAGATTGTAATAATCCATTGTAATCCATTATAAGATAACAAAGTGCAACTATTAGTTGTACCAAAATATACCCTTTCATTAAAATGCAGCAATACAAACATGCTAATATTACCCTTGCATTAGATGATCTTCAACCAAAAACCACTAATGATATACTTAATACTACAACTTGTAAACAATTATCCCAAAAAACAAAATCCAACAGACAATTAACAACATTTTTCAGGTTCCGGTTTTGGATTTCAAGTTCTTCATTCTAGATTTCAAGGTCATGATTTTGTATTTGAAGTTCTTCATTATGGATTTCAAGCTCAAGATGTTGGCTTTCAGCCTGATGCGTATGATTTTCTTCATCTACCCACAAAATAAATCCACTTCTTGGTCCCTGAAGTTTTCAATAGCCTAGAGTAGCACAAACCAGGGTTCATACTAGAAATTACCAAAAAAATTGATAACTCAATACCTGTAAAGGGCATGTATATAAAGGCCTACCAGAGTTTCTCTTTGTTCCTGAAGTTCGTATGATCCCTACAAATGGATTTCTCGAGTTTACACACTCTATTGGGGTACTCTGTACTGACAAAACCCTCTGGTTGAACCATGTAAACATCTTCAGCCAACTTTCCATTAAGGAAAGCTGTTTTGACATCTATTTGCCATATTTCATAGTCATGAAATGCATCAATGGCTAACAGAACCCTAATAGACTTTATCTTGGGCACTGGTGAAAATGTTTCATCATAATCAACTCCCGGAGTTTGAGAATAACCCTTTGCAACCAGTCGTGCCTTATAAGTGTGTACATTACCATCCATGTCGGTCTTCTTCTTGAAGATCCATTTGCACCCAACTACCTTACGATTAGGTACATGGTCAACCAAGTTCCAAACTTTATTGTCATACATGGACTGTATCTCGCTATCCATAGCCTCTTTCCATTTAGCAGCCTTAGGGCCTGCCATGGCTTCCGTGTATCTGTTAGGCTCATCCAGACCTACTGGTGTCTCATCACTAATAAGTGTCTCACTCTCTGTAGTAATATGGATACCATAGTAATGCTCAGGTGCATTCCTAACTCTCGTGGAACGCCTCAGAGGTACAGACTCATCAATTGGCTCAACAAGAGTTTCCTCCTCAAGTTGAGGGCTAGGGTTTGAAGTTCCTTCACCACTTGACTCTTGAATTTCTTCAAGATCAATTTGCCTCCCACTGTCTCCTTGGCTTATAAACTCTCTCTCTCTCTCTCGAAAGACTCCTCTTCTTGCTACAAATACCACATTATCACTAGGTCTGTAGAAGAGGTAACCAAAGGATCTTTGTGGGTAGCCGATGAAAATACACCTCTCGCTTCGGGGTTCTAGCTTGTCAAGAGTCTCGCACCTCACAAAAGCCTCGCAACCCCGAATCTTGATGTGGTCTAGTTTAGGTACTTTACCAGTCCACATCTCGTGAGGAGTTTTGGCAACTTTCTTTGTAGGGACTAGATTAAGGATATGGGCGACAATCTCTAAGGCATACCCCCAAAATGAGATTGGTAGCGAAGCTCGACTCATCATGGAACGAACCATATCCAACAAGGTTCGATTACGCCTCTCAGCTACACCATTCAACTGTGGTGTCCTGGGAGGTGTCAATTGTGAGACAATCCCACATTCCCTAAGATAGTCAAGGAACTCTGAACTAAGATACTCACCACCTCGATCGGATCGAAGCATCTTAATGTTCCTGCCCAATTGATTCTTGACTTCCTGTTTAAATTCCTTAAACCTTTCAAAAGTCTCCGACTTATGCTTGATTAAGTAGACATATCCATATCTACTGTAATCATCAGTAAAAGTCAAATAATAACGATTAGCATCCCTTGTGGCATGTTTGAATGGTCCACACACATTCGTGTGTACAAGGTCCATCAAACCTTCACCCCTCTCACATGAGCCCGTGAAGGTTGACTTTGTTATTTTTCCAAGTAAGCATGATTCGCAACTATCATCTGACTTTAGGTCAAACGACTCCAAGACTCCATCCTTTTGGAGTTGGCCTATGCGTTTCTTGCTTATATGTCCAAGACGACAATGCCATAATGATGCTTTATCCAAGTTATTATTATTAATAGAATCAATACACATCACATTATTTCCTAAGTTATCTAACAGACACAGCTTCATACACACCATCACAAGGTAATACTTTAAAATAAAGAACATTATTAAAGAAAGCATCAATAGAACCAACTTCATTATTGAATGAAAAGGTAAACCCTTGTTTATACAATGCACGAAAGGAAATAATATTTCTTGCCATTTATGGCGAGTAACAACATTTATTCAGATCTAAATTTAACCCACTACTTAGCGACAAAGTATAAACTCCAATCTTGGTGACAGGTGTAACTTTCCTATTCCCCATGATTAAGTTTATCCTTCCTTGCTCCATATTCTCACTTCTTCTTAGTCCCTGCAAGTCACAACAAATATGAATACCACAACCGGTATCAAGGACCCAAGAGTTAGAATTGGGTGAGTTATTAGAAATGATAGTGTAAATACCTGCATGACTGGGTTTAACTTTTCCATCCTTCACATCTTGCTAGTACTTTAGGCAGTTCCGCTTCCAATGTGCCTTTTCATGGCAATAGAAGCATTCAGCCTCTTTTGGGTCAGAAGAAGGAGTGATGAAACCTTTCTTGGTTCCACTTGAAAAAGAGCCATCAAGGGTCCTAACCTTGTTACCCTTCGAAGAACTCTTTCTCTTCTTCCCTCGTCCTTTCCCGATTGCCAAGACAGGGGCGGTGTTGGTAGGAGTAGAAGTAACAATCGTCTTACCCTTAAGACCATTTTCCGCGGTCTTTAAGAGTCCTTAAAGTTTGCTGAGTGTGACCTCTTCCTTGTTCATGTGGTATGTCATGCGGAATTGATCATAACATGAAGGTAAGAAGTGCAAAATGATATCAATTGCAAGCTCCTCAGGGAATTTCACATTTAGCTTCCACAAATCTTTGCATTTTCTGCATGTAGCCCGTGATGGGTTCACCATCCTTCATGCGAGTTGTTATCATGGAGGAGATGATTTCATACCTCTCTTGACGAGCACTTTGATTGTATCTTTCCATCAAGTCTTGGTGCATCTCATAGGGGTAGAAATCTTCATAGGATTTTTGGAGATCCGCGGTCATAGTGGCCATCATTATGCATGCCACTTTGGTGGCATCCCTTTCATGTGCCCTAAACTCAGCGATCTCTTGAGGAGTAGCAACTGTCTCATCAATCTCCTTAAGATCCTTATAGAGGACATATTCCTTGTCCTCGTAGCGAGTAATCATCCTGATGTTTCTGATCCATTCATTAAAGTTGGATCCATCAAAAGTGACTTTCCCACACAAGTTCATAAGAGAAAAAGAGCCACTAGGATTAGAGCCAGAAGCAGCGTTGTTTGCAGACATCTGATAAGAGAAGAAAGAAGGATTAGTTTAGATATAGAGATAGTCCTTAATAAAACACCCAAATGTAGTATTAAGGCTAGGACCCAATCACAATATATTATACTTAGAAGAGGTATGCCGTAATCTAAGTAATAACATATTTGAAAGATAGATTCTTTTGAGATTTAATGAACTTTTCAAAGGCATGTTTCAATCTCGAGTGTGCCCTCCAAGTTTTGTGACTGGGATGCCGAGGATCACAAAACGAGGTGTGAAGTAACCATGCAAATTACTTGGTACCCTTAATAAATTACCCCTCAATCGATGTGTCGGTTAACCACACACGCTCCATCGATACTATGATAAATATTAAGTCACCATTTACCTACCTTGTTAAGTCCAAGTTAGTGTGCCGGTTAACCACACACGCTCCACTAACGACTTAGACAAAGTGTAAAGTGTAATTTAATGGATTAGCACCTTATTCACATTTTTCCTAAAGTAACTAAGATTGGGAATTTAATAAAACATTTAGTTACTTTATAATATTCATCATACTTTTAATGAGAATTTATAAGTCCTTGTCTTACCCGTTCGGCTAACGACCCTCCACTAGTTAAGCAAGCGGTGGGTGAGAGTGGACACCCATTAAGTTGCCATTTTATACACAATAACCTTATACCCACCTTATAGACTAGCTTCGTGAATGAGGCGTACTAGCGGTAAGACGACTTTGATCTTATACATACATACATACATATATATATATATATATATATATATATATATATATATATATGTATATATATATATATATATGTGTATATATATATATATTATTGACTTATAATATTATAAGTATAAGGGTTGAATTTTAACTTTTAAAATTCTAAGGGTTGGAACTAAAGTTTTTAATATGACTTTACTTGTTCCAAAACTTGTGGGCAAGTTTTGTAAACTTTCAAAACTTTTCATTTCTTGTAACTTATGAGTTAAATAGAGTAATAAAAATGAAGACTCTTCATTTTTCTAACACTTGTGTTCTTTTAATGGTTTTAATTCAAGCGTGACTCTTGGTTTTCCATAACTTGAGGACAAGTTATGGACTCCATTAAAACACATTATGATCAAGAATTAAACTACCACATAGGTTACAAATAATTCCTATGATCATCTAAACATCATAAGATCAAGAACATGAATATTAACACTTTCATGAATCAAAAATTACACATAAAACTTTGTAATTTTGATAAAAAGTTGTTGTAAATGGACTAGAAAAGACATTACACCATCTAAAACAAGTTTTCAAGTACCAAAACAGTTTAGGGTAGTGTTTCTAGTCCATTTCCAGCAACTAAAGTCGAAAATCTGCACTCTGATGCTTCTACTCGCCGAGTGCATGAACCTACTCGGCGAGTAGGTTGAAGATTCACATGAACTCAACGATTCCTCCCATGGACTCGGCGATTTCATCAGGCAGACAACAAGTTTTTCGACTTTTTCCAATATTTTGCATCAAGTATCAAAAAAACAAGCCTAGGCTCTGATACCACTAATGGGTTTTGAGCATTCTAACACATCCTAAGTGTACATGCAACCCTAATAAACCTTGGATCTATGTTTGTCTAAGATACATGCAAATAATTATTTTTCCAAGGTTCATATCCTAACTAGCATGGCATGGGGAACATGAATCAAATAAAGCTAGTTGAAATACTTACCTTGTAGTAGTAGTTGATTGCTTGGAGTTTTAGAGCCTAGCACCAATAGTGTGAATGCCTCAAATGGAAATCACAAATCACCACAAACTTGGAACTTTTAGAGAATAATCACTACTATCTTGAAATCGGCCCTCTTGCTTTACTCACCTCAACTAGTGTGATTTCAAGAACCAAAGCCTCCTTTATATAGTGTGGTGGATTAGGGTTACATCCATGTAAACCCTAATACCCATGTCTCTTCATTTCCATGAGATCCATGGGTTAAAGCTCCATGGAGTATCCATGGACTTTCCATGCAAGCCTAGCTCATTCCAAATAAGCATTAGCCCACACTATATAAATATAGAAGTCCATATTGAATTAGTAATATCTTTGACCTCTAAATTAATCCTAGATTAATTATAGATCAATACTAATTAAATAATATGATCTTATATTAATATATTAGAGCTTATAATATATTAATAAATCATAACTTGTACTATTCTCAAAAGATTATCCATAAACAGTTCAGGTGAAGTGCAACCCAAATGGACCATGTTGGGTCGGGTCAAGTACATACCAAATATAGTTATGGACTTAGACACTATATCCAGTAGTATTCTCAGTGGGATACATTAACAAGTCCCCTAGGCTAGTGGTAACGCCCGTAGATCCGGGCTAGTTTTACGGCAAACCGACACGGCACTGGGAGACGTAAATAGTGAATTTTTAATAAAGTACTTTTTAGCCTTGGTGATCTAAACAAAAGTCGTAGTATACATTAAACCGAGAACATACAAAAAAAGAATGCCCAAATTTGACTTCGTATGAGGACGTTAAGAATTTTCTAAGATTTGGCATAACACTGCATGACCCGAAAGTCGAATTTTAGTTTGAGCGGTTTTTGGATTACGTGACCTAAATGAGAGCTGAAGATCTCATTAATAGGAACTCAACGATAAAAAGACAGACGAAAACGGAGTCCGTATACAGAAGTTATGAATTTTACGCGGACATTTAACAATATAATCTCCTACGACTGTTAAATTTAATATCGCTCAAGAATTAGCCGACAGAGTCTAACTGAAAGTTGTAGATCTTGTTTTTACCTACGCGTGGATATAAAGAACGTCGAAAAAAAAGCTCGTATGCGAAAGTTACGGGGTTTAGAAGTCGGCAGGGTGCTGCTGCCAAAGGGATGACGTGGCTGAATATGGGCTAAGGCTTTCTCCCCAAGGCAAGCCACCAGAAGGTGACATGTGGAATGGACTCCACGAGTAGGAGGACCTACTCGACGAGTAGAGCTATTTTCCAGCCTATAAATAGAGGTGTCGGGTTCCCTCATTCTTCACACCATTCCAACCTCTTATTTCTCTCTCTAAACTCTCTCTCTAGCCCCCAAAACCCCCTAAGCCTAGGTAAACCCCCTAGCACCTGAAGGAAGCCCCGAGGCTCCTAAAGTCCCGAGAAAAAGGGTCTTTCGGTTCAGAAACGCTGCTCCAGCAAAGCCCAGTTTTGAGAAAAACCCGCTGTAATGAGCTACGCCTAACCTATATTTAGTATAACTTATGTTTTAATATAGTAATGTTATTAGGACCTTATAATAAGTAATTGGGCTATTATTATGGGTTATATAAGTATCGTTTAACGCTTATATAATAGTAATAATGGTTAGACTATTAATTAGTCTCGATGAATATTAGACTAAACTCTAGTGGTAATGATACCAACTTTTGTCCGAGGAAAATTGTGTTAAGAGTAACGAAGTGTTGTCCAAGTGCCGAGTCACCACCTTTTCAAGTGAGTGCATGGTTCCTTTTATCTTACACATATATATGAAGTATTTTATATAAACTATGTGCTATGTGTGCATATTATCTGTATACTTGTTATCTATGCTGGATGAACGATTTTATACAAGTTTTATATGATTTAAACTATATATGTATTTATATCTACATAATATGTTGGGTAAAACATGGGTAGATGAAATATGATTTGGATGATGAGTTGAGAGGTGATGTAGACCATGAGGTAAGGGTGAGAGGTGTACGATGTGAGAAGCCTTGTTCCCAAATGTTGGCCCTGTTATCTAGCAGAGTATGGATGACAACCACAGACTATTCTAGACAGTCCAGTGGAACACTAGCAGGCTCGCAGCCTGTAGGTGTTGTGAACGATGTGTTCACCGGTGTACTCTAAAAACCCATTGACATGTATTACGAGTGGACTCTTGAAAACAATATTGTCAATAAACGAGATAACCCCAGCAGTTGTGCTCAAAGGACAATACTGGCAACCGCGCCTCATATAAAATGTCACAATTCTAGCAGTTGCGCCTAAGTTTAGAACTAGCAGTTGTGCTTGACAGCTGTGTCATTGACAACAATGGACTTCGTACCTATTCCTTAGGATAATCCTTAGGAATGAATGAATGAGAAATAGCTGATTCTTAGGGTAGACCCTTAAGAGTAAAGAAGATAATGGGGATGGGTAACAAGTAATTGGGTTAACTGTTTGATGATTAAACATAATAATTATATTATTGTGGGTTGAAAAGCCTATGTACTGACCAGGTTTCCCAACCTGACCCACTTAGTTTATTTATATCACAGGTGTTGATATGAAGTCACGTTACACTGAGAGATTAAAGGAGATATAAATCACTAGTGATAATGAATGTAAGTTATGTTTATGCTTATGTTTCTGTATTGACGATGACATCCCAAATGTTTTAAAATGAATACAAATACTTTTCTTCGGAAATGCTTTAATAACGTATTTATTATGTTTTACTGGGAACAAATTCCGCAATATTTTTATTAAAATAAGTACTCTGATTTTTATAAAGCATAAACAAAATCGGTCTTTTTCTGGCCGTGAAAATGGGGATGTCACAGCTAGTAGACATCAACATTTACTAAGGGTAGCTAAGTAGTTCTAGCTTAGATCTGGGCACGCGTTTGGTGGGAACGGTCCATGACATGTAATAGAGTCGTTATGGCGAGACAACATTGTTACATTCCATTTCTTCTTCTTCTCTTTCTTCTTATGTAATTATTTAAGGGTCCTTTATCTTTAAGAACGGTTATACGCTTCCTCTTTCCATAACCCGCTGTCTCATCCTTTATTATAATTTTTTCTCCCATATTTTTCTCTCCGATTCTTGATGGCCTTTGTTAGATCTGGAATCGCTCCCACTCCTGACGAGTTTGAGTCCCTTCAATTTTTGTTTGGGTTCATGCCTGAGCATGGAGTTCAATTCCCTTAGAAAGGGTCTACAATTTATCAACCACTAGCAGGGAAGGTGGGTATTCTGGTAGCAATCTTCGAGGTCGGGTTTCGGCTTTCTGTTTCTGATTTCTTTGATGAGGTTATGCAAGAATATGGTTTCTCAGTTCATGATTTGACTCCAAACGCTGTGAACAAGATAGTTGGGTTTGAGTTAGGGTGTCGAGTGTTGGGGGTGTTTCCTCAACTTCAAACACTCTAGTCTTTCTTCAATTCGTCTACCCGTTCGTGCGTTCACACTTTCTCTCAACATCGTAACACGCATTCCTTCACAGTTAACCAGAAAGCGCCTCATAAGAATTAGTAGGATTGGTGGTTGTGGGTTAACAGTTAGTTGGTTGGGGTTGGCTATCCTCGTGTGCCTATAGCTTCGTACCGGGCAACCCAACTTTTGGGGGTCGGTTTGTCGGTGGCTCGCATGTTAAGAGGAATTTGTTTTAACGGCAAGGATTGGTCGGATTGTATTGGCAGAGGACAAAATGAGTGTTGCTTGCGGTTATGTGGAAAGATGCCTCAACCTTTCGTGGACAATGATGCTAAGTACTACCTTCTCCCCTGCCTTTCTTTATTTGATATCGAGTTTCTTTTGCTGAAAAGGAGGGGGTTTTGCATTGTTGCCGTTGCAGGTAGCGAGAGGTTTTTGTCTGTTGAGCAAGTGCTACGGGGGGGGATTTTGAGGGGGATCTTTAGTATCACAAGACCCCTCAAGTGCATCCACCACCGACTCCAACCAGATTTAGACCTGTTTTTTAGGGCGATGTCCCTTCTGTTGAGGCGGGGGTCAAAGGATTAGGTGTGGCCAATAGTAAAGTCATCTCCCGATGTCGGTACGTTGCTGTGGTTTCCGCCCTTGAGGAGGATATTGATGGCGAGTCTATTGGCCGGCGTTTACGTCAGAAATGCAACATTGATCCTCTGTTTGCTAAGTCACCTGTTGTTATTAAGATTGCTGACAATGATGACCCGCAAGCGATGAAGACGGTGGGTTTGCGTCAGCCATGGGAACTAGGCGTTGTGGACACTTACTCTGTTCTGCCCTCCATTCCAGGGGATGCCCCATTGGTGACAGGTCCTTCATATTTGGGTGCTACCAGCCTGTATCTACCCAGGGTGGAATCTCACGCCTATTTCCTTTTTATCGGAACAGGTGCTTGCTCGTGAGTGGATCCGACATGCATTTCCTCCGGCTACCCTGCTCTCGACACTCTTTCTTATTCTCACATGGTGAAAGATATTTAGTATGTCACTGCTCAGGTTGCTCCCTACTTGGTGGCAGCTGCTATTCATCTTCACTACATAGGGGTTGATTTAGCGGAGTTGGCCGCTGTTAAATCCGAGCGTACCGAGCTTGCGGAGAAAGTTTGGCTTCTCAAAGAGGAGCGAGACAAGTTCAATGAGCGCTACCTCATGTTGTCTGGGGAGAAGAGTGTTGTGGAAGCTCAAGTGTCGACTTTGTATGGGGAGATTAATCTCTTATCTTAGCCGATCCAGAATTTGGTATCGGAGAAAGAGGCATTGGTGGAGCGTTTGACATTGTGAGACGACCAGTTCACCACTATGGACAAGTTGACATTGCGAGAAAGAGGAATTGTCATAGCGTTTTAGACTGCAAGCCCATGCCAACAATGGGCTCATGATTCAGAATGAAAGCCTTTAACGTTATGTCAGTTATCGTGATAAGCTAATTGCGGATGCTTGGGCGAAGGCGGAGGTTTCCCAATGTGATCGGGATTGGATTTTTCATATAGGGGTTGTGCGCATTATGGACATGTTGATCGAGCACCCGGAGTTTACCAGTGTTGTGAGCCAGATCAGACATGCAACGTTTCTTGTTGGGGAGGAATCTAGCCATAACAATCTAAAAGCTGAGGTGGATTCTGGCTCCTACGATCCTAATGCCATCGACTCCTGATCGAGCCATACTACAAGTGTTAATGATGCTCTTATGGCATTTGCTACCATGGATCATGCATCTCTTCTAGGCCTCTGAGATTTGGATATGGAAGGTATGCAGAAGCTTTGTTCCATAGAGGATGTTGATGAGGTATTTGAAGGCATGTTGCTTGATGGAGTTGGTGGTGGCGGTGAGGGCAGTGGTGGCGGTGGTAATGTTGATGGTGCAGGTGGTGATGGTGTTGGTGATAATGATAATGGAGTGGCAAGGGGCGATATTGGTGGTGCTGGGTTGGTTAGTTCTTTGGGTACTTCGTACCGTATGCTTCCCCATAGGGGTGTGAAAAAAAACTTGATGCTTTTGTGATTTGTTGTCCTATGTCTTGACAGTTCTTGATGGTGGCGGCCTTTTGGGTTTTGTTTGTAATAACTCTTTATCTTCGTAATGTGAATGACGTTTGTGTGTTTACTATTTTCTTTTGGGTGCATGTTCTTGCTTTTGATCCTTACTTCCCTTTGTCGGGCTTGTTTGATTTCGTGAATACACTAAGTATCTTGATTTGATCACAGCTTTGAGCCATATATATATATATATATATATATATATATATATATATATATATATATATATATATATATATATATATATATATATATATATATATATACACACACACACACACAAAGTTTTCTTGGTTTATCGATTGTTATGAGCTTTGTAAATACATTAAGTATTTAAGCATTTATGGCCTGTTCTGAGCCTTGTAAATACACTAAGTATTTAAGCGTCCTGGCTTGTTCCGATCCATCTGAATACATTGAGAATGTGAGTTTTATG
The DNA here is from genome assembly GCF_002870075.4 of Lactuca sativa. Taxonomy (NCBI): domain Eukaryota; kingdom Viridiplantae; phylum Streptophyta; class Magnoliopsida; order Asterales; family Asteraceae; genus Lactuca; species Lactuca sativa. The sequence goes on along the minus strand of NC_056628.2, from coordinate 197,835,498 downwards.
GCTATCTATAGCCTTGTAAATACACTAAGTATTTAACTTTAATACATTGAGTATTATAGCATAAAAACCATTCAAATACACTAAGTATTTTTAAGGGAGGGTGGCTACTTGGCCTTGGTACATTGACCAGTTTGTAAAAAAGAAAAATAGATTTGTATGCCTAGGTGCGCTGAGTCCTACACGTCGGGGGTCCTTGGAGTGGCTGAGCCATATGATGTGTTAGAAGTGGAATTTCCATAGGTTTTTGGCATTCCAGGTTCTTGGAATTTGTCTTCCCTCCATTGTTTCTAACGTGTAGGCACTACTGCGGTTGGCCTTGATGACATTGTACGGTCCTTCCTAAGCGGGGCCCAATTTTCCCCATGGTTGGGCTCGACTTGCCTCATTTTGTCTTAAAACATAGTCTCCCACTCCGAAAGCTTTCTCCTTGACCCTCTGCTTATAGTACTTTTCAACAACATGCTTATATGCAGCTTGGCGAATGTTTGATTGTTCGTGTCTTTCTTCGATGAGATCCAAATTCGCCCTCAGGTCCTTGTTGTTGTTTCCTTCTTCAAAAAGGGTTGGTCGTAGCAATCATTTTGTTAATTCTACTGGCAACATTGCCTCCGTGCCATAGGTTAGGCTGAAAGGAGTTTCTTTCGGGCTTATTCTTGGTATCGTCCTATACGACCAGAGCACACTTGGCAATTCTTCTACCTAATTGCCTTTGGATTTTCCAAGGCGCTTTTTTATCCCATTTACTATTCTATTGGATACCTCTGTTTGGCCATTCGCTTAAGGGTGTGCCACCGACGTGAACCGCTGCTTAATCCCCTTGTCGACGCACTAATCCCAAAATGGATTCACTACAAACTGTAACCCATTATCACTGACAAGTATTTTTGGTATCCCAAACCTAGTCACGATATTCTTCCACATAAACTTGATCATTTGCCTCCCCGATATACACGCCAACGGCTCAGCTTCTATCCATTTTGTGAAGTAGTCCACTACTACTACTAGGTACTTTACCTTGACTTGAGTGTCTAGGAATGGCCCCATGATGTCTATTCCCCATTGATAGAAGGGCCATGGGCTGGAAACACTTGCTAGAGGTGTTGGGAGGTTTCTTTCGATCGGGGAGTACGTTTGACATTCTACGCGCTTCCTTGTTAACTCCAATGCATCCTGGTGTATAGTTAGCCAGTAGATGCCCATCCGGAGTATTTTCCCTGATAGGGCCCTTGCCCCTTCATGTGCGCCTGCTAAGCTAGAGTGTGTCTCCTGGAGCGCTTCCTTGCCCTTCGTTTCTTCTACACATTTTAACCATGGTGACATGAATCCCTTCCGATACAGTGCCCCGTCTATGATCACATATGATGGTGCCTTAACTCGCACTTTCTTGGCTTCCTTGTGTACGTCTGTCAGAATACTGCGTTGCAAATATTCGATTAGTGGTGTCATACATGTGTGTCTGGTTGGATCTAGGGTAAGCTCTCGTCGTTCTTCTATACTTCTTTCTTTGAGCACCTCCACAAGGACCTTTTGGGACAAATGATTGAAATATGTTGATGCTGGTTTACTAAGGGCATCAACTCTCTTGTTTTTTTCTTCTTAGGATTTGTTTAATGGTGAATTCTCAGAAAGGTTCAACAAGCCGCTACATGGCATTCACGTACTTCTCCATTTGTTTGTCTTTCATTTCGAAATCTCCATTGACCTGATTAGCAGCCAATCTTGAATCAGTTAGAGTTACTATCGCTTCTCCTCCCATTTGTTTGGCCAATCTTAGGCCAAAAAACAAGGCCTCATATTCAGCCTCATCGTTGGAGGTGTGGAAATCGAAGCGGAGAGTATAGGTGATTTCTTCCCCCTCCGGGTTGGTCAGGATCAGGCCTGTTCCCAACCGTTCCTAGCTAGCTGCTCCATCGGTATACAAGGTCCACTTCTGGTTGTCTTTGGCTTCGACCGCTCCTGACGATCTTTTTGCCTGAGTCAAACTCTTTCCTTTTCCTGGGATTTCGATCAAACAATCTGCTAACGCTTGACCTATAATGTTGGTGTGTGGCCCGTAATTGATGTCATGCTCGCGTAGTTCGATTGCCCACTTTGCTAGCCGTCCAGACGTTTATGGATTGAGTAGTATTTGCTTGATCTGGAAGTTTGTTAGCACCCGTCGCAGCTGGAAAATTTTGGAACCAACAAAGTCTAAACCCTAACCAAGTGTAAGTGAAACCACATTGCAACCTTGTTGCATTACATCCTCTATAGCCTTGAGGGCATGTCTAGAAGCTAATAACTAAGTGTAGATTGAAACCCATGGTTGATTTAAGTTAATGGAAGTCAACATAAGTCAAAAGGATAAACTTAAAACCATAAAATAACCCACCACATTTGAGTTTTCGGTCTAGGAATATAAATATAATGTTGTTTTCGTTTTTTGAATCAAGTGAAAAGGTGTTTTCGGTTTTGGATGAACCGAAATCAGTTCCTTTTTAGAAAGTCATGACCGAAATCCCTAGGCTAAACCATTATGACCGAAAACACATTCTTTAGGCCCATCAAGAACCGAAATGTCAATTGTTCTAGGTGGAAACTTGGTTGCAAACCCCTTCTAATATCTAGATATTTTAGCCACTTGATCTGTGATTTGTTTTCCCAAGACGATAAGTTACACATACCAATGAAAACCTTATCTCATTCACCCTATATAATACATGATTTAGGATCCATTTGATACACATCTAGTAAACATTTTTCCACAATTCTCTCTCAAATAGAAAAACCCATTTCCTTCATCTTAAGTGAAATTAAGCTCCAGGAGATCTTCAAACTAGTTGTAAATTGGTATGTATTATTCATTTGTTTATTGTTTATACAACACTTACATTACTATGATCATCTTAATCACACATTATTATGTGTTTAAAACCATTAGGATTACGGCATCTTTCCCGTATTCTAACTTGAAGAGCACCGCTTTTATCTCGTTTATCAAACCACGACTACACGTAAGGTGAGTTCATACCCCCACACTTTTCCAAACCTTTTCTATGTTTTTTTTTGGGAGGGGGGGGGGGGGGGTACAAGTAAAACACAAGAAATATTGTGTTTAGAAATATATATCTCTTATTATGTTTGCTTATACTTTATAAACATTTTATGCAAAAATACTAAATAAACGTTTTTACCAAACTTATAAACTCTTAAAGTTGTTAAAATACCAAGGTTTTCATTAAATATAACAAGCATATAAACTATAATAGATATAGTTTATGGAAATTACAGACTATTTTACTAAGTAGGAAAAACGACATGAAAACAAACATATAATTTATAATAGGTATAATTTATGAGTCATGTCACAATATTTATCATCACAAAACTTTATATGGAAAAGTTATTTTTTTTACTAAAAGGTTTTTCACTTTATTACTTGTGAACTCGTTGAAGCAATAAATTTGTGAGACACGTCTTCGAGTACTTATCTAAGTGCCAACAAAAGCCCTAACTTATTTACCCGAGTCTCCTGGAGGGAGAGCGTGAGTTTGTGTATAGATCTATACGGGATTGACAATCCCGTGCCCTGACTGTTAGCTACAGTTAGAATGGAAGTTCAAGGGTGATAAATGTCATCAACGATCATGACACTTGAAGAACGTCGTATCAGGTCATCCATCATATTAGTATGATTATAAGAACTCACATGGAGAAAACAACGACACATTTATGTAGTAATAGACTTTTCAAACAGTCTTAAGGAGTAGTAACTCTATGATTCCTTAGTATATACATTAAGGTTATACACAATTAATGTCTGATAGACAGTTGAATGTGTGATTTGTGCCTTACTTCCTGTTCCTTGTTTGGTTGTGGGCTTAGGGCAAATTCACCCATTCGACTGTATGTTCGATCTCGATTTTATATAACTCGTATGTACTAATGTGATCATAGGAGGGTACTAACATCACATCTAATTTACAGAGCAAACACGTCTTCAGCTAGTTTTACTTAATAATAAAACTACATATCATTAATTTAAGTACGAAAAAATACTTGTATTTTCGGTCTTGGAACATTAAAGACTACAACTCACTTCTATGGAAAATATAGGATTTTCTGGAAACATATACGATTACTTACTCTCTGGTTAGGACCATTATTATTGATTCTAGGATTTCTTAGTTTATACATCAGCGTTGTATATAAATAATATATGATAGCCAGTGGAATGTGTGCTTTCCGCCTTATTTCTTGTTCCTTGTTTGGTTGTGGACTTAGGTCAGAACCTCACATTCAACTATCTATTCGATATTTATTTATATATAACCAATATACATTAAGAAATCATAGTAGGAAGCAATATGGGTCACATTATGTATATGAATCGGTTACAATACTTATATAAATTCAAAGCGCCATATTTCATTCTTTAAGCATAAGAAACTTATATATTTTGGTCTTAAGGCCTAAGACTACATTCCATTTTACTAAGAAAATATAGAATTTTCTGAAGGAATACACTCATTACATCTAAAAGGATCATTATTGTTAAGTTTGTGATTACCTAGTGAATATGTTAGGGTTATATATAATGAAGACCCGATAGGCAGTGGAATGTGTGATTTCCGCCTAACTTCATGTTCCTTGTTTGGTTGTGGGCTTAGGGCAAAACCACACATTCAACTGTCCATTCGATCTAGATTATATATAACTTGTATTCGCTAAATGATCATAGAAGGAACTTGTATGGTCACATTACTTATTAAGAAAATATAGGATTTTCTGAAGGAACACACGAACATCTCAAGGAACAAGGAACATACTTTCTAAAACAAAATGCTTATGAACTCACCAACTTAAATGTTGATACACTTTCAAAATCACTTGTATTCTCAGGAAACTACTAGACATGTATACGCACAGGTTTCGAGAAGACGGAGCATAGTAGCTTCAAGTCTTTGTTTTTGCTATTTACTTTTGGAGTCAATCATATGTGATTCGAATAAAATGTAAACTCTATATTATTAATACAATGGTTGTTGTTGCTTTGATTACTATGATTCATTTGTTGTGATACTGTACATGACGTCCTCCACCCCCGAACGTTTCCGCCATTCCGGTTTGGGGGTGTGACAGATTGGTATCAGAGCATTGTTTATAGTGAACTAAGTATATCAACCCATAAAATATATACAACTATAAATACAATGTGACTAAACAACTCTGACCAAGAGTTATACCTTTAAATATAATAAATATTTTATAAAAGTATACATACATGCATACATACTAGAACAATATCACAATAAGAACAAAACAAAAGTTTTTAGAAAGTTGAACAGCACGATTAGGCCTTGAGATATATAATCAGGTCTGGAAGAATATAACTTGATCAACTATATTTAACCGAGAGGTGATTAGCATATGCCTAGGAATGGCCATGGTGTTTCAACAAGTCTAAAGCTTACCAACTCTACATACAAAGGTGTTGGATTAGTGTCTAAGTCCATAACTATATTTGGTATGTACTTGACCCGATTGGCATGATCCATTTGGGTTGCATGGCATCATGCATTTGGATAGACTAAAATGAGAGAAATAACACTTAAGGTTTATTAATATATTATAAGTTCTAATATATTAATAAGATTATTTAATTAGCATTGATCAAGAATTAATTAAGTGATCAAAAGGAGACTAATTAAATATATGGGTTGATTGTGTAAATCATCCATACTTATATAGTGGGCTAATGCTCCATGGATTATCAAGTTGGGCTAAAACCCATAGGATGCTCCATGGTGTTTTTGGACCCATGGATCATGGAAATGAAAGGCCATGACAATTAGGGTTTACATGGTGTAACCCTAATGGTAACACGCTATATAAGCATCTTATTCATCTCGAAAATCGGGCACTATGAAGGAATGGTGAGGGCTAGCCGATTTCATGAAGTGTCTCATTTCTCTCAAGTTATTCTAAGTGTATTTGATTTTGTGTGAACCATTTGAGGTGTCACACTTGGGGCACTAGACTCTTGAGCTCCATGGAATCAAGCTACATCAAAAAGGTATGTATTCTATCTAGTTTTGTTATACTAGTACTTATGATTGTATGCTAGCTAGGGTAATACCTTGGAATATTCATATTTGCATGTATAATAGAGAAAGCATAGATCCAAGGTATTTAGGGTTGCATGTACAGTTAGGAGTGTTAGAATGCTCAAAACCTAACAGTGGTATCAGAGCCTAGGCTAGTTTTCTTACAATACTTGCAAAATTGGCTGAAAAATCAAAGTTTCTTGCTTTTTGCTCTGCAGACTCGCTGATTCCATGAAGGGACTCGACGAGTCCAAGTCTAAACTCATCCAACTCGCCGAGTTGGTTCATGAACTCGATAAGTTGGACCCCCAGACAGCATATTATCGACCGTTTTGGCTGGAATTGGACTAGGAACATTACCCTAAGTTGTTTTTCAACTTATAAACCCGTTTTTGATGTGGTAATGTTCATGTTAATCCAATTTCAAAGATAATTTTCAATAGATTCATGTTTTGTATTAGTTTAATGGTTAGGCTAATTACATGAAAATTTTTGATTGAATTATCTGTTGGATTAGTGTCTAAGTCCATAACTATTTTGGTATGTACTTGACCCGATGGTGCATGGTCCTTTTAGGTTGCCTTCACCAACGCAACTTGATACGATGAATTATGGAGAGAAAGGATTAAATATGATTTATTAATATATTATGAGAATAATATATTAAAGGAGAAATCATATTGTTTAATTAATATTAGTCAAGAATTAATAAGAATTAAGTTTGTGGCTAAAAGATATTAATTAAACTTAAGGGACTAGAATTGTAATTATAAGATAATTGCAATTGGGCTATGGATTACCTTATAATATAAGGTTGGACGAATTCTATGGGAAAACCCATTAGAAATCGTCCAAGGGCCTTTAAGGAAGGAGTCCATGGGTTGCTTAAGGCTTAAGCATCCCAATTAGGGTTTCCTTGTTTGATAACCCTAATAGCTTCACTATTTAAAGATCCCTAGAGCACCAAAAACGTGGGCAAGTAATTCCTTAGGGTTTTGGACGGCTTTTGGGTGTCTCCTTCTCTTCTTTTCTTCATCCTCTTGCTCTTGGTGTTTGTGAGCCATTAGAGGAGTGACATTTGTGACTGTAAGCTTTCTAAAGTCAATACAAGAAGGAATTGAGATTGTTATTGCTATATAACAATCAAGGTATGATCTAAACCCTAATTCATATGTTATATTGATTAGATCTAGGGTTTTAAGTCTTGGATTAAAAGCATGTACAATAGAGAAACCTAGATCCAAGCTTTAGGGTTTGCATGAGCACATAGGATGTCTTTTGGCTAAAACCCATCAGTGGTATCAGAGCCTAGATTAGTTTCTATTGTATTCATGCATATTTGATCGAAATTAGCACTGAAAATCGAAATTTTTTGGGTTCCAAGTGTTTGACTTGCCGAGTCACTTGGTGCACTCGCCGAGTCAGGTGTACTCGACGAGTCAAAACGTCTGACAACTAATTTTCGCGATTTTCTTCCTGTTTTAGCTTTGGATAATTACCATAAACATAATTTTGTTATAAAATCCGAATTTTATCAATATTTGGTGATTATCCTTACCTAAATAGAAGATAATTGTCAAAATTTAGATAATCTCTTGTTTTATTAGATAAAATTTAATTATTTGTAATTTAGATTTGAATTATCTTGTGAAAAGTTTTCAATTTTTCCCCTTTAGGTTTTATAGTTTAAATTTGAACTTAATAGTTTTGTTTTGAAATTTAAATAGTTAAAACCCTAATGCTTTGAATAGTTTCAAAACTTGCCCTCAAGTTTTGGAATTTAAATTTTGATTAAAAAGTTTGATTTTGAAATATTTAAATTCTAAACCCCAATGTTTTGAAATGTTTCTAAACTTGCCCTCAAGTTTTGGAATTTAAAAGTTGATTAAAAGTTTAATTTAGAAATGTTAAATTCTAGAACCCTAGTATAGTTTTGATAAGTTCAAATCACACCCTTATGGTTTTATTAATTAATTAAGGTGTATAATTAAAAGAGATTTAATAAATCCATATAGTTTTGGTGTACAATTTAATTAAATTAAAAGTATAATTAGAACACCTAGTATTTTAAAAGTGTAAAATACACCCTATACTATATATAACATTAAAGGTCTAACATTATATATATGTATGAGTAAAAGTCAGTCTTACCGTTAGTAGGCCTCATTCACGAAGGTGGTCTATAAGGGGTGTTTAAGGAAATTGCCTATAAAATGGCGATTGAATGGGTATCCACTTTACCCACCGCACTCTTGACTAGTGGAGGGTCGTTAGCCGAACGGTTAAGATAGGACAAAACCTTCCATTATAAGTATAATGAATTATAAAAGTAACTAAATGTTTTCATAAAATTCCCAATCTTAGTTACTTTAGGAAAAAGTGAATTGATGCAATTCCATGAAATTACACTTTGTGCCCTTGCGAAGACGTTAGTGGAGCGCGTGTGGTTAACCGGCACACTAACTGGTTCTAAGCAAAGGTAACAAAGGCTGAATCAATGTTTGTCATAGTTCGGTGGAGCGTGTGTGGTTTACCGGCACATTGAATAGGTGAACGTAACATGTGAGGGCACCATGTAAGTTTGCATGGTTATTCACACCTGCTTTGTGATCCTCGACATCCCAGTCACAAACTAGAGGGGCATATCGAGATTTAAACATGCCATTGAAATGTTCAATGAATCTCAAAGGATCTAGGATTTTTCATAGATTTAAAACTTAAATTTCTTTTTCATTTTTAATGGTGGAAAATTAGTGAATCGTCATTCACTTACCTTCAAATGTTCTACAATTAGGGTTACGGCATCCCTCTCCCGAGTTGTAGAATATTGTGTTGGGTCATAGCCTTAGTATATCATTTGGGTGATTTACTAAGGACTCAATAAATCAACTAACTTGAATTCGTTTTCTTCCGTTTTGTAGATGTCAAAGTTCAACAACTATGGTCTTCCCAAATTCCGTGGAACAAGCATTCCACATGAAGATGATATTCCACGATTCGATCGAGGAACAAGAAATCATGCTTCACTTCCTCCTCCTCCTCCCGTTGTTCTCCCTAACCCACAAGATCAAAGAATTGAGAGGTTCAATGTCACTAAAGCCCTATTGGAAATGAAACATGAAGATGGTAAACCCGTGTGTGCCCACATTCTAGGAATGAAATCACACATCGATAGGTTGATAATGTTGGGTGCATCATTCCCAGATGAGTTGGCTATAGGTTGGGTTCTATAGTCACTCCCTGAATCATATAATGAGTTCAAAAGAAAGTATTATATGATGGATCATGATGCAAACCTCATTGACCTAACTTACACGCTCATTGCTGCTGAATCAGAAATGATTTGGCAAAGCAATGGAGCATATTTGTTGGGAAAGTCAATCGACCATGCTTCCGAGGACGTTCTAGGAGAACCGACCTGCGTTTGTTGCCAAAAGAAAGGGTGTTGGATACAAGTCTGCCCTAAGAGCCTGAAGAGCCCAGAAGATGGGAGAGTTAAAGAGTATGACTGTGCTTCAGGTAAACTCCACTATGTAACTCCATTAAGTTCCTATTCGTTGATTCTTAATACATAATGTGATAAGATTGCATTTGAATGTTTTGCAGGATCAGTGAAAAGAGAGGAAGCTTGATGAAAGAGCCAAGTGAGTCTAATCACGAAGAAATGGATCTTGATCGCATGAATTCAAAGATTAGATTTTGAGCTTAGAAAGTTATGATAGAATTGTTAGGAATATTTGACTAGATAGTTTTTCAGTTGATTTTGCATTGTAAGGACTAAATTTTTTCCGCTGCTTTTATGAATAAAATAAATTTTGGTTTGACTCATTTATTTATTTATTTCCTGCAATGAAATCCTTATGAAAAATTGATGTTCGCATATTTCTACATCGAATGGATGTGATTCTTAATTATGTTATTTGTGGAAAGGTCAAGAATTACCAAATAGGGAAAGTTTCTCATCAACCAAGTATCAAGTGGACAGAAACTTGGAGTCATGCAACAAGTATTGTATGATGAATGAGAAGTTTCATATTTGGAAATTAGACTAATTCGTTGACAAAATGTCAAGTAAAGGACTAGGAGATCAAGTATACAAGGTTTTGTGTTGATCAAGTCCACCACAAAATTAACAAAGATATTCGTCATGATTTACTAAGGTTAAGTAAATATGATTACACTTATGAGATTAAGTGTAATTCTTAGTCGATTTGAAAGAGTTTAAATCAATAGTAGAATGAATAAGAAGAATCAAGTAGGCAGAAAGATAAAAGTTTCTCCATTCTATGAAGAAGGGAGAGTACCTTTTATTATGTATTATGATAGGTCTTAATGATTAAGAACCATATCTCAATTAATCCTCTAAGTGAGTCTTAGTGCAATTGTATGTCTAAGAAGAGGAATCAAGAATTGAAGAAATGCTTAAATTAAGAAGCCAATCATACTTAAATCCAAAACAAGTCTTAGAGTTAAGATTGTGACATTGAGTGACAAATATTAGGAAGGTTGATAACATTCATCAAATGTGGAAAGTTGTGATGTCTTGGATAAGACAAAGACCAACTAAAACCAATTTTATGAAATGTTTTGTCTTGATAAAAGCTACACTAACTCTTGAATATTTGTTTGTCAAGAAATGTTTTATTGACAAAAGAATATTATATGTCAAGGAGTCAGTGGGAGTCTCAATGGTCTTGAAAGGTTTCAAGAACAAATCAAGAATAAATCTTATCGATCATCACTAGCACACGAGTAGAGGTTTACAACCTATCGTGTTGACACTATCTTGTTTCTGTGCCGTTCCAATCGAGTTAATTATGCATATGAGTTCTAAGAGTTCTCATTTGAGTGCATAAAAGGCAAGGACCTTGATCAATGAAAAGTACATTGATAAGAAAGGGTGAGCTGCTTAACTACTTGGAAGACATGGTGGGCAGCCGTGTTACAATAAGGCAAGAGATCAAGATTGAAAAAGTTCCGTCCATAAGAGTTTGGATTTGTCGCAAACTTTGGTTTTGACAATTCACATGGATAGGAACACATACACCATTAAAATCTAAGTGTCATAAGATTTTCTCCTTCATGAAAAGGACTGTGAGAAAAATGCTTTCACTAAGAGAGATTTTAAGAAGATAGCGATTGTAAAATTGTATTCTCAAATTTGAATATGGTTACGGTATCCCTTTCCATGATTCGAATTGTGAGATTTGGCAATTAGTCTGAATTGTTTAAGACACACATATGAGCTATCTTAGACAAAGGTGTATGAGATTAAGAAGCTTAGATAAAAGATTATCAAAGCATTAAGTATTAGAAATATGAACTTACGAAATTCAATAGGTATTGTTTTTCTGTAAGTTAAGCTGTTTTCTAAATACATGTCAAAGCTAGTGGGAGCATAAGTGTTATGTTTATAATAATCATCATGATAGTGGGAGCATAAATGTTATGATTGTATGATTATTAAGGCAAGTATTGCAAGTTAGCAATATTAATCATAGAAAACAAGAGTCATACTTTGCAAAGTAGTAAGGATGTAAAGTTGTTTTGCTATAATTAAGGGAGAGAGTATTATGCTTCGTTTCAAAATCTAAAGCTTAGATTAAGAAATTTTAATAAATTTAGTCAAGGATACATAGTGTGTTCTTAAATTTCGATTATGATTACGACATTCCTCTTCATATTTCGAATTATAAGAACGTAGCACATAAAATATTATGGCAGAAGATTGATAAAGTATTAAATCTTCATGTAAGACATTATGCATCGTGTCCAATATGCTTCGGGTATAGGATCGATTGCAAATGCTATAATATTTGACCATTCTAAAATTTTCCAACTGACTATCGCATTTAGAGGGAAAAAGGACAAGAATCGGTTTTGACTAAGATAATTAAACAACTATCAAAGGACAATCCAAAGTTCGCCGATTATTGGTCGCTTGTGAATAGTTGGAAGTATGATATTGGATGGAGCATATCGACATTATTATGAATAGATAAGATTCTATTAACAATGAGTTATGATATGGTAAGTATGGAAAGGTTTCCATATTGGGAATTAGATATTGAGAATCTATGTCTAAGATTAGAAACTTTTATGCAAAAGGATGTTCAAAGAAATGTATTTTGAGTGAGAGACATCACATCTATGGAATTGTCTTGTAACAATCTTCGATAGAGAGTTTTGTAATTTCATTGGAAATAGTCCTTGTGACTTTAGTGCAATGATATTACGAAAGGATCATTACATAAAATGTTAGAATCTAGCATATTCTATAAGTGGCAAGAATTTGATATTCTTACACTTGTGATAAGGATTGGGAGTTGTGAAATGAGAATAATTGGAAATGTGATCTATTTCACAAATTAAGAACCATAGGTAAACATTGTGTGCATGCTAAGAGCATGGGACAAGTGTTGCAATAATTCAAGTAAGAAATTGATTACCCGAAACGACAAATAATGAGTAATCGATATGGTGATAAATAAAAGGTGTTTTATTTATACTCAAAGGTTTGAGACCATATGGGATTAGTATTATTCTTGTGTTTCACCTTGCATGTTTTGACTTCCTGAATAATTTAATTGGTTCAGAACAGTTAAAATTATTCGAACGGACCACAGTCGTTCATATGTTGGAAGTAGGTATGAATGAAGACTGTCGTGAATTGGTGTGTGGATTGTCTAAGAGTGTATTAGACATAAGCAATTGTTTGCTGCAACGTTCATGAGTGCTTATGAATATCATTTGGGCATTGGATCAAACCCACGCTCACTTGGATCACTTTATGGATTTTATCACGAGTGATTGGTAAGACGATAACATCTTATATTCTTGAAACCGAGATGTGTGAGTTGTATCTTGCGAGTCGGTTACACATTGATAATATGTAAACGCACCAGGAACTTGATGTTATAAAACATATTGTTGTATGTGATTTGGTGAGTGAGTGCAAGCGAGCATTGAGTCAAAGTTTATCCGTTCCTTTTATCCAAAGTAGGATAAAAGCGATATCTGTGGGCCCCTCGATGATTTAGTGATGGCACCTAAGCGCTTGGCCAAGCCGGGACTAAATTGATGTGTTCAATTGTAGTCTGTTGTCAGTCGTCATAAATCTGAATTCGGGAAACAACACATAGACAGAGAGAATGATTTAGATCCATGTCTCAGTCTATACGACAATATCTAGAATAGAGGAATATATGATCCCTTACTTAAAAGACACGCGTATCTGATAAGATCAGAGTTGACAGTGGCTTTAGAAAGCTACGATTGCAGATCAGGATCTGAAGTCATATGCATAATAGTTATTAGACTTATCCAAGTGGGAGACTGTTGGATTAGTGTCTAAGTCCATAACTATTTTGGTATGTACTTGACCCGATGGTGCATGGTCCTTTTGGGTTGCCTACACCAAAGCAACTTGATAGGATGAATTATGGAGAGAAAGGATTAAATATGATTTATTAATATATTATGAGAGTAATATATTAAAGGAGAAATCATATTTTTTAATTAATATTAGTCAAGAATTAATAAGAATTAAGTTTGTGGCTAGAAGATATTAATTAAACTTAAGGGACTAGAATTGTAATTATAAGATAATTGCAATTGGGCTATGGATTACCTTATAATATAAGGTTGGACGAATTCTATGGGAAAACCCATTAGAAATCGTCCAAGGGCCTTTAAGGAAGGAGTCCATGGGTTGCTTAGGGCTTAAGCATCCCAATTAGGGTTTCCTTGTTTGATAACCCTAATAGCTTCACTATTTAAAGATCCATAGAGCACCAAAAACGTGGGCAAGTAATTCCTTAGGGTTTTGGACGGCTTTTGGGTGTCTCCTTCTCTTCTTTTCTTCATCCTCTTGCTCTTGGTGTTTATGAGCCATTAGAGGAGTGACATTTGTGACTCTAAGCTTTTTAAAGTCAATACAAGAAGGAATTGAGATTGTTATTGCTATATAACAATCAAGGTATGATCTAAACCCTAATTCATATGTTATATTGATTATATCTAGGGTTTTAAGTCTTGGATTAAAAACATGTACAATAGAGAAACATAGATCCAAGCTTTAGGGTTTGCATGAGCACATAGGATGTCTTTTGGCTAAAACCCATCATTATTTTGTTCTTATGAGTTGCTTAGATTAATAGAAAAGTTATGTGAAATTGTTGCTTTCAATCCAAATTAATCTAAGAGTAGGTTCTAAAATGTGTTTTTGTAACTTGTCCTCAAGTTATATGAAAAGTCACATTTAAGATTCATAAAACTCATAAATATTTCCATAGGTTATGAATAAAGAAAAGTCATATTCTTTTAATAGTTTAAAGTCTTCCATAACTTGTCCTCAAGTTATGGAACTTCAAGAGTTTTTTTTAATTAAAACTACTTTAAACACATAAGTTATGGAATTGAATAGTTTTGAACAGTTTCAAAACTTGCTCAAGCTTTGGAATTTTTAAAGTTTTCTCTTATGAATACTTTAATTCCAAGTTAAGCCCTTAGAATGTTAAAAGTTAAAATTCAACCTTTATACTTTATAGTATTATAAGTTAATAATATATATATATATACGTATGTATGTATGTATGTATGTATGTATGTATGTATGTATGTATAAGAGCAAGTCATTCTTACCGTTAGTAGGCGTCATTCATGAATTCGGTCTATAAGGGGGGTATAAGGTTACTGCCTATAAAATGGCAGTTTAATGGGTGTCCACTCTCACCCACCGCTTCCTTGACTGGTGGAGGGTCGTTAGCCGAACGGGTAGAACAAGGACTAGAATATTCCATTCATTAAAAGTATTAGTGATAAATACTAAGTAACTAAACTTTTATAAATTCTCAATCTTAGTTACTTAGGAAAATGTGAATTTGGTGATAATCCATGAAATTACACTTTGCACTTTGCTTAAGTTGGTTATTGGAGCGCGTGTGGTTAACCGGCACACTAGTTAGATTTAACAAGGTAGGTAAAGGGTAACTTAATGTTTATCATAGTATCGGTGGAGTGCGTGTGGTTAACCGAAACATCGATTGAGGGGTAAATATTAAGTGTACCAAGTATATTTGCATGGTTATTCACACCTTGTTTTGTGATCCTCGACATCCCAGTCACAAAATTTGAGAGGGCACAATCGAGATTGAAACATGTCATTGAATAGTTCAATGAATCTCAAAAGATCTAGGAGTTTCGAATCCAAGTAAAACCTAATTAAATTATTTCGTTTTCATGGTGGAAATTGGTGAATTGTCATTCGCCTACCTTCAAATATTTTATAGCTTGGATTACGACATCCCTCTTCCAAGTTATAAAAGTATTGTGCTGGGTCCTAACCTTAATATTTCATATTGGGTGTTATATTAAGGACTTTAGATCAACTATCTTGAATATCTCCCAAAAGATGTCTAGTTCAGACATCTATGATCTTCCCAAATCACTTGGAACTTCACTTCCTCCACCTCCTCTAATTATTCTCCCTAACCCACAAGTTCAAGGTCACTCAAGCCCTATTGGTAAGCGAGGTCTATGTGTGATCGCATCTTGGAGATGAAATCACATATTGATAATCCGGGAGAGTTGGGTGTCAAAGTCTTAAGAAAGTTGGATGTTCAATCACTTTCTAAGTCACATAGTGAGGCCCTTTGGGACTATTATGAAACAGGCTATGACATGACCCTTAATGATCTTATCTATTTGTTTGGTGCTGCTGAATCAGCAATGATTTGAGGACTAGTAAAGCAAATTTGATTCGGAGATCAACTTCCCAATGGACATTGACAATGGTAACATTGGATATCTAGAAAAAGCTTTCTCTTCCCAATGGAAAGGGATCGGCCACAGTCAACTCGGTTGACCAAATGGTAAAGAGAAAGGTTAATTATGCGATAGTCCCATGTACCATTCCCAAAGATTCCATATGTTTCTTTTGCTAAAGGAAGGGGCATTGATTGCGAAGTTGCCTATTTACCTGAAAGATCATAAGGTTGATCAAGTCAAGAAGTTGGACTCTACTTCAGGTAAGGTCCACTATCTAACTCTGTTAACTTTCTATTATGAGATTCTTATTACATGATGTGACTGGGTCACATGTTGATGTTTTAAGAATCAAAGAAAAGTGAAGAAACTTAAAGGAAGTATATGCTGATTCTGATCGCGAAGATGGATTTTGATCGCATGGTTCGCTGATCAGAATTTTGAGATGTTGCTTAGGATTTATGATATATTGCTTAGGAATAGATAACAACAAGTTTTCATATGCTTTTGCACTGTAAGGATAAGTCTTTATGTAGAGTTTAAAATAAAAGGAAATTTTTGATTTTCTTTATTCTAAGTATCCTTATAATGGTATTTGTGAAAAGTTGTTGCTTATATGATTCAATTTATAGCAATATTGGAAAATGGATTTGTTTCTTTCATTTGTGGAAATGTATATTACCAAATAAGAAAAGATTCTCATCACCCAATTTTTAATTGGACCAAAATTAGGAATCATGCAAGTTGTATAGTATGATGAATGAGAATTTTCATCTTTGGAAAATTAAGACTAATTCCTTGTTCACATGTATATGTGAGTGAAGTGAAGGACAAAGGGATTGAGTACACACTCTTGTGCACTGATCAAGTCCATCACAAAGATCGTTAAGACTATTCATCATGATTTACTAAAGTTTAGTAAATATGGTTTTACTTACCAGATTAAGTATAATACTGAAACATTGGAAAAGTTTCAATGTATGGCAGAACGAATGAGAAGAATCAAATTAGGTAGAAGGATAAAAGTATCTCAAATCCGAAAAGATGGGAGAGTACTTTAGTATCATGTTTTGTGATCATCTCAATGATTAAGAAACCATATCGCAATTGGTTCTCGAAGGACATCTTAGTGCATTCCTATGGTTAAGAAGAGGAATCAAGAATTGTTGAAATGGTTAAATCAAGAAGGTGAGTCATACTTTGTTCCAAAACGATTCTTAGATTCATACTCCAAGATTGTAACTTGAGTGACACATCTTAAAGAAGGTTTGTAACACTTGTCAAATGTAAGAGTAAAATGTTTTCTACTCTTGTACATTTGAAATTGGTAAGTTGTGATGTTTTGGATAAAACAAAGACCAACTAAGGCCATTTGTGTGAAGTATTTGTCTTGATAAAGAATCCGCACTATCTCTTGAATATTTGGCAAGGAAGTCTTATATGCCAAGAGGACAGTAGGAGTCTTGAAGATCCTGAAAGAATTTCAAGATCTAATCAAGAATAAAAACCTGTAGTTTGACACTAGCACACGACGTGAGGTTTATAACCTATTGTGTTGACATATTTATATTTTTGGGCCCATTCCAGTTAAAGTTGGCTTTGCATATGAGTTCTGAGAGTTCTCAATTGGTTGCATAACAACTTGGAAACAATGGCAGACCCTTATGTTGCCAGGTGGCAGGAAATTAAGATTGAGTTTAGTCCACATGAGTTTGGATTTGTCATTATCCTTGTCTTGTGATTATGGTTTTGACAAATTCACATGGATAAGAACACATACACCATAAAATCTAAGTGTCATAAGGTTTCTCTTCAATTCATGAAAATGATGATAAGGAAACACTTTCACTAAGTATATTTTAAGTAGATGACAGTTGTGATATTTGCATTCTCAAAGTCGTTAGTGGAGCGTGTATGGTTAATCGACACACTAACATGGACTTGTGAGAAATGGCAAAGGTATAAACAATTGAGACTATGATTACGGCATCCCTTTTCATAGTTCTAAAAATTATTTAGACACACATGTGTGCTATCTAAAGTTGCAGACTTCCGGGGTGCTCTCGAGGTCTTTAACTTTTTGCGTCTCATCAGCCACATGAGCCAGGAATGCATTGCATCCCTTTCTCAGATACTTATGGGCTTTGGTGTGGGGAATGATATGAAGGTTCGAACAAATTTTATTACTATAACAGTGAGGGCTTTGTCAAGGGGAAGATTTGAGATGAGTCGCCCTTTCGAATGCAAAGGACATTAGCACAATTTGGGGCTCAACCATCTCATGCCAATTATGATATCCTAATTTTTCATGAAGACTGATATGAAATTGATGGGGAAAAGGAATGATCGTCTAAGTACATCCTATGATACATGTCTTGAGGCCAAAACAGTGATAGGACCTTGATAAAGTTGCTTAATTTGCATGATATCGATCTAAGGTATACTTTTGACAAAGGTAATCTTTAACTGAAATATGATTGTTGCCATCATAACTGAAACTGAGATTACACAGATTTCGGAAGCCTTGACCTAAAAATAGGTCTAAGTTATTCTAACAGGGAAAGAATCCTGGCAACATGAACGACAGAGATGTTTACGGAAAGGAGCTACTTAGAACATAAATTTGAAAGTTATTCCTTAGAACAAAAAGGAAGGATGAGTAGAGTATTCTCCTATCGGTGATGGGCACTCCTAGGATGGATCCTTAAGTTAGCCAGCTGGCGCTCAATGTCAAGCAGACAGCTCTCGTATACTGTCTGGCATGCTCAGAGCTCTATGACCTCACCTCGAGTGATAGCTAGCTCTTGTTGCATAGCTTCATTGTACCTCATAGTTCTCCTGTGAGCAACTTCAATATTGCTAATGCGGTTTGTGTTGGCATCTACCTCAAGCTCCATAGTTCACTGAATGGCCGCCACGTTTAGTTTAACATTGTGGGCCACTCGGCGGACTATGATTGGAAGGGCTCTTTCTACGGAGCCTCCCTCATTCACATTGTCGAAGCGGCGATCCCCATTGTACGGGCGGGGTTGGCCTTGTTCGTGACTCCACCTATCCAGGCTTCCGACCCACATAGGCATTGGGCCTTCAAACTTAGGTCGGGGGTTAGGATTTGGTATCGGGGCTACTTGAGGTAGGTTCTTGACTTCGGGTTCTGAGTCAGTCTCTTCAGGAAATGGTTCGGCGAAGTCATCGTCCAGAGGAATCTCATGGTTCTCTTATGGAGCTGGATCAAGCCATCCATCATCTCCTTGGTTGGGAAAATACGGGTCGCCCGGGAGATGGAATCCGGCCATACTATCTACGCGAGATAAGGGGTAAAGGGATAGTTATTAGGCATCGAATCTTCCAATGTATTATAGTTACATGATTGATTCTTGGGTAAGTTTCCGGTTCGGTCGTTATAGCATCCTAAAATACTCATATAGTATTTTAACCCTTATGTTTGATTCTAGAATTCTTCATATATCTAGGTAAGTTTTAGGCTTGTTGCAACACCACAGTCACTCCCAAGCACATGTTAGTCATGTCTCGAATGAATATAGTTAATCAGGCTATATTGACCCTGGACATGATTACATAACTGCCCAGGTTTAACCGCAATGTCCAACATCCAAATACTTTTGTTTTGTTCTACTTATGACACTGGTTTTGGTACTTGGGTATACTTGTATACTTTTTATAAAAATACTTATATTTTTGAAAGTATACTTTTAGTTTAGAGCACTTAGGCCCCTTAATGTTTATAGTTGTATACCATGTATGGTTGGGTATACTTAGTTCACTATAAACAAAAGTTCTGATACCAATCTGTCACACCCCCAAACCGGAACAGCGGAAACGTTCGGGGGTGGTTGACGTCATGCGTAGTATCACAACAGTTGTATCATAGCAAGCATAGTAAACACAACCAAACATTGAATACATATTTGAATAAGGTTTACATTGTCTTAGTACATAGTTTTGTTCATGACAAAAGTAAAATCGAAAGACGTGACTCTAACGCACCGACTTCTCCAAAAGTCTGGAAGTACCTGTCTACTAAGTCCCTAAGAATACAAGCAGTTTTGAAAGAATATATGCATAAAGTCGGTAAGTTCATAAGCATTTAGTTTTGATGGAAAATGTTTCCTTGAATCCTTTTGAAAAATGTTCCTCAAGAAAATCCTATGTTTTCTTATGAAAAGCGTGTTTGAAAAATCATTCCTTCCATGACTTCCAGATTCATACAAGGTATGCACAATCCCAGGTGTCATGGAAGGAATATGAACATTCGTTAGTTACTTGTTAAAACAATCCGTTTATGAATAGCCGAGTTATCTCGGGAAAATCCTATATTTTCCCTAAAAGTTGATGGTTGGTTATCCGTTCTAAACTGAAGTCTACAAGTATCTACCATACTTATATCGGTAAACGTAGTTTTCTTTTAAAAACCTTGGTTACTCCTAGTGAGGTATATTAGCCCTATTTTATAAATAAAACTAATAAAAGAAAATGTGTTGAACTAAATCTTGAAGTTACTATTAATACCCTCGGTAATCAAATCGGTTATTACTTTGAGGTTAGTTCACTTGATTCATTATTACAAAAGTAAATATCTGTTATCTAGGTTGTGAGTTTTATAACCATAACTGACTGGATATAGCCCGCAACGGCCTGTATCCTTAATGACTTTGTCACCCGTAGACCTGCCGGTCCGGCTGTAGCTAGCAGCGAGGTGCGGGGTTGTCAGCCCCGTATAGATCTATACACATCAGTCACGCTCTCCCTACAAAAGAATCTGGTTACAAGTGCTAGTCCTACACTCTGATTCTGTGGGAGTGTTACCAAGGACGTGTCTCCAACTTAGCCTAACAAATTTACAAGTAATAATATTGAAAATCCTATTTATGATTTGCATGAATCCTTTATAAAATACTACATTTTACTTCATGATTCACAAGTTCGTTACCCTAGTTTTGAAAATTGTTTCTACAAGTTGATTTCTTAATCGTTTGGTAAAAACTGTTTTCCCTGTTAAAAGCATACTAAAAATATTATTAACTTAAACAAAATAATATATTTTGAGCACAAGTTTCCTTGTACTTTTGCTTGTATTCCCCCCTGAAAACATGAAAACTCGGAAAAACGTAGGAGTATGAACTCACCGTTTAACGTGTGATTCGAATGTAGGATCGTGAGGGATGTTGAGTGTCAAGTGCAACCTCGAGCACAAACGGACCCTATTAATCATATAATGATACATGTATGGACATAATTAGTGTATAATACAACTATTTATGATAAGTGACACCCTACGGGACTAGGAAACACTTGGGACAAGTGTTACAATCACATATGATTGTATGAAGAGAGTGTAAGGCCACACAAAAGAGTGTGTGGTCATACACCCCCACACAAGGAAGTCCAACTCTCACTTTGGAGGGTCCTTTAAGAGTGTGCGGACCACCTTATGAAGGTGTGCGGCTGCACTTCTTCAAAGAATGAAGAACATGATTATTCAAGGCTTAGATCCATAGGTCCTTCATGTATGATGAGCTAGGTGATGGAAAAACTCATGTTTTTGAGGCCTTGGGAGGGTTTGCGGTTGAAGAATCTTGAGAGTAAAGGAGTAATGTGCTGTCAAGGAGTGAAAGGAATGAAGGGAAGGGGTCTACCCTTTATATAGGGTGGGTGTGTGGTCCTGGGGGTGTGTAGGGTTAAGGAGAGGGGAAATGAAGTGAAAATGAGCCTCATCTATATATAGATAATGGGTGTGCGGCCACATACTCATGTGTGC
The DNA here is from genome assembly GCF_002870075.4 of Lactuca sativa. Taxonomy (NCBI): domain Eukaryota; kingdom Viridiplantae; phylum Streptophyta; class Magnoliopsida; order Asterales; family Asteraceae; genus Lactuca; species Lactuca sativa. The sequence continues at coordinate 197,813,868 of NC_056628.2, read as the reverse complement.
GACCATACACTCGGGTGTGCAGCCATGTGCAACCATATACTCGGGTGTGCGGCCACACACTCATGTGTGCGGCCATACACTCGGGTGTGCGGCTATACACTCATGTGTGAGGCCATACACTCGGGTGTGCGGCCACACACTCCTTTTCATGCAGTGTTTGGCCTATTTGCAACCCTAAATCTTAAACCAACCAATCCCTAATTCAAACTTTGGTTGTACAAGGCTTTAGATCATCCAAACAGGCTCAAAACAATGCTAAAAGATAGCTGAAATGAGTTTAACATTGATAGAATTGGCTAAGTGTACAAGATAAAAGTTTCGGGTTGTCACATAAACAACTTGTAAACAATGATGATTTTTGGGTTGTTTAAAAAGTCTAACAAATTTCATGAATTTTATGGATGTTACACCAATGTTTCGCTAATGATAACTGTAACGACCCGTCTCCGGTATGATGATTCCATAGTATTTAATTAGAAGTTTGCAAGAGGGACTCGGCGAGTTCATAGCCTGACTCGCCGAGTAGGGTCGGGATTTCGAGCACGTGTTAGTCGGCGACTCGGCGAGTCCATATTCGGGACTCGGCGAGTCTGCCTGCCTGGAAGAAACCCTAAATCCCCGGGTTGCTCACTATTTAAACCACCTTATAGCCCCAATCTCGCCTCCTTCACCCTCAGAGAGCTGTGAGAAAACCCTAATCCATCCTTGAGTGATTTAAGTGTTCTTGTGTGAAATTTTGAACGCTTGAAGAAGAAGAAGAAGAAAGGAGCAAGGGGAAGAGGTGTAGAGCAAAGATCCAAGGGCAAATCAGAGTCCATTGAGGTATTCTTCGGATTTCCTTCCGTTTTATGCTTTAAACCTCCATTAGAACTCTTCTAGAACTAGTTTGATGCCTTTCTCAAGCCTTATGATTGTATGGATGCCCTAATAGATCGAGATATCCTTAGATCTGTTCATTTAGGAGTTGTAGATCCCGGATCTATTGCCTTTTTGAAGATACTTTGCATGAAAACCCTAGATCTAGCCTTTATTATGCTTTTTGAGCCATTTTAGCTTCATGGATGCATATGGGGCACGTAAAGATAGAATCTTTACGTGCTAATCGAGTTAAGGGAGCCCAGATCTATAAGTTTTATACACTGGATTCAAGTAGAATTGAGTTTAGAGTTGCTGCATGCAAGCGACTCGGCGAGTCGAGTCGCGAGTCCCCGATTTTCCCTTTTTGAGTGATGCCGAGTGGGGACCAGTGAGTAGTAGAGTAGACTCAGCGAGTCAGAGGTCAGACTCAGTAATGGAGGGACTCGGCGAGTTGTTCATACAACTCGGCGAGTCCAAGGCAATCTTCTTAGCTCGAAGAACAACTCGTCGAGTTGTTCATACGACTCGGCGAGTCGGATGCAGATTGCCTGAGTTTTAGATTCGAAAGGGAACTCGTCGAGTTGATGCCATACTCGACGAGTAGCAGCGAGTAGGGTTGAGAAATGAGAATAGGGACTCAGCGAGTTGGCGACCCAACTCGGCGAGTCAGGTCAACTGTAGGTTGACTTTGACCAGGAGAGTTGACTTTGACCAAGGGTAAAATAGTCATTTTACCCCAGTGCAGTGATTAGCATTGATTGAGTGTGTTTATGGATTTGTAGTCGGGGAGATACCGGAGCAGCAGCAGTTAGCTTCAAGAGCCATACACACAGCAACCAGTTCACGAGGTGAGTTTCCTTCCAGTAGGAACGGGTCTACGGCCACAATGCCGGCCCGTTTAGTTAGTAGCAGTTCCGGACTTCAGTCCGAAGCAATAGTTCAGTATGCTTGATGTCTATGTGATTCAAGCACGTTGTGTGTTATATGTTCCGGACTACGGTCCGATGCAGTATGCAGTATATGTGTTTATGTTTAGGTTATATGTGTTATGCCATGCTATGATCAGAAGTTCCGGACTTCGGTCCGATGCAGTCAGTTCCGGACTTCGGTCCGATGCAGCTAGTTCCGGACTTCGGTCCGATGCAGTGGGCAAGGCCCAGTATGTGCTTTATATGTATTGTATGGTATGTGGTAGTTTGGGGGAGCTCACTAAGCTTCGTGCTTACAGTTTCAGTTTTGGTTTCAGGTGCTTTCGCAAGCAAAGGGAAGAGCTCGCGATGATGGCATCGCACACACCACAGCTTCAGTTTTTATCCTGGGAGTTGATTCAGTTTTCTTGATATGTTTTGATACAGTTGTGATACAGTTTTCCTCACAGTATTTTACTATGGTTTGAGATACATAGTGTGTGGTTTTATTATATGATACTCAGATTTATGATTTTTGGTTATATTGAAAGTGAAATTTTTGGGTCGTATTTTTGGGTCGTTTCAATAACCAAGAACGAGAAATCAAATCACGAGGGACTGAAATCACAAGAGGGGGAGAAAGAATGATTTTGGAAGAAAAAGGTGCAAGGAAATGTGAGGCTTGATGCCTCTATTTATAGGTTGGATTTATACAAAAGGTGCAAGGAAATGAGAGGCTTGATATATCTATTTATAGGTTATACATGACATGCAACACCCTTGACAAATTTGATGCATTTGAATTTAATGGATGTAGGTAGCATTTAATCCATGTGGTTAACAACATTAATGGTTGCAAATTTGATGCATTTGCATTTAATGGATGTAGGTAGCATTTAATCCATGTGGTTAACAACATTAATGGTTGCCAACTGCCCACTTAATTTGTTAGTTTTCTGCTATTTTCTTGATACATTTATAAAATTATAACTTTCAAACGCAATAAAATTTTACTTTGTATTTTTGTAAACTAAAGCTTCTTCTTTATTAATTTTAAAGTGAAAACACTTTATGTTACAACGATGCCTTGCTCATCAAGGAAGATGATTTTTGGACACCTTTAAATCGTGTCATTTTATGAACCTTACATCCACAACATGGTTAGGCGCACATATGTGCTTGACCTAAGCCTTAGCCTTTACTAAAGCTTTTGAAGGCTTAAGTCAAAAGAAGCCTTATAAACCCATCTTTTTGTTCTTCCACCGATACGGATGGGACAAAGGAAATTGCCAAATTGTAATTTATCTTATTTAATTTCCAAAAATTACTTGTTAAACTTTCGTGTTGTGCCCTGTCAACTCGTTACTTAAACGAGTTTTAATATCTTACTCAAGCTCATTTTGTTAGTGTATCTCACATCGGTGTCGCACAGTCTTATAAGTGACTATATATGTTGAGTCTCCTTTCTCTCCATAAGGACTCTTTTAGAGATACAATCTTGGACTCCGCATATGTTTTACATAGTACCAGAGTCGGCGTCTCGCATACCCGTGGCTCAACACATCCTTGTATATCCTTATCAAACTTTTGGCTATGAGGGGAGTGTTAATGTATCTCATATCGGTGCGACACAGTCTTATAAGTGACTATATATGTTGAAATCTCTCTCTTTCTATAAAGACTATTTGGGATAGACAATCTTAAGTTCTACCAATATTACATATTATTACATGTCGGGTTTATGTCAGGTTAGTCATTTTAGAGGTTAGACCTTGTAAACATATCGTAACGTTTCAAGTTGAAACACTAAACGGGTTAAAGAAATTTGACCCTAGCTTTATCCGTTTGATTTCTGCGTCATATCGTGTCAACGTTTAAGTTTATTTACTTAAGTTTATTTACTTAAACTAGTTAAAATTACTCAAGTGATTATTTCATATTAAATATATGTCTCATAATTAAGAAGGCCGTGTTACTTTTTCCCGTTTCTAACAGTTAATCCCATTATAAAGATTGATTATTTGAAATTGGAATAGATTGCCTTTTTGTCACATTTTTTGAACAGGCCCATTAATATAAAAAATACCAAATTCTCGAGCACACCGGTTTTGACTCATTCTTAAACTTAGTTAGATCATATAGCAATTATTAATGCCCCAACCTACGAGAGTTTCTGGATCGGTCGTTGAAGCTTTACATGATTAATAGATTGAAAATCAATTTGAAAAACTTACTTACTTCACGTTAAAATTTCATTTAAGAAATTCTTTTCAAGAAGTTATACATTGCTCTCATATTGGAAACAGCCTCCTTGTCTTGTTAATTAGATTTGAGATAAATGTCGGACAACGATTGATCGAATCTTGTACTTAGCCATCAGAGGGTGGGCCTTGGGTGCAGTGACCCCATTCGATTCCTTCATATCCACCAACTCCTCGTTAACACGTTCCCAATCAAAGCACTGAATCATCGACGCCAACGCTAACCCCATAATTCGTAACGCCAAGTTCTCGCCGGGACACCGCCGTCTGCCGGAGCCAAATGGCATCATCGTCAACCCCTCTTTCACGTTCCTACTATTCATCTCCTTACCTTCAAACCTTTCTGGTTTAAATTCTTCCGGAGAATCCCATGTCCGAGGATCATTCTGTAAAGCCCACACATTCACCAGTAACATCGTACCTTGTGGGACATGATAGCCTCCCACCATGCAATCTTTAGATGACTGATGAGGAAGAAGTAATGGCGCCGCTGGATGCATCCTTAGGGTCTCTTTGATGATGCACTGTAAGTAAGGAAGCTTTGACAAGTCTGGTTCTTCGACTAAACGATCGGATCCAAGAAGATTGTCGATTTCTTTCTGTGCGTTTGTTAGAACGTGTGGATTGTTAAGTAGAAGTGACATTGCCCACTCCATCGTCTCCACTGAAGTGCTTATTCCGGCATGTAGCAGAGCCTAATCAAATGAGGAAAACAAAAAGTTATGAAGCTTAATTATGTCAATGGCGGATTAAACATTTATGATTTATGATACTACTATATACCAGTGAAAGGCTTTTGATTTCTTTGTCTGTGTAGTATTCTGGATCTCTGTCTTGTAGAGATAGTAGAACTTGAAGTAATGTTTTCACTTTCTCCCCTTCCGGAGTAGCCGAATCATCTGGTGCACGGAGTTCATCGATCCATGCTTGCATGAAGTCATCTCGTCTCTTTTGCACCGCCGCATACCTGTTTTCTAATTTTCCGGTGTCAAACCACCGCAAAATTGGCACCATATCCGCTAGATTTGACTGTGCGTTCACCTGCTTCGTGTCATCCACTACATCACGAAACCTCTTCGCTTCCTCTGATTTCCCGATGTCCGGACCATAATATCTCTTTCCTCCAATCATCCTTGTTGTTACATTAAACATGAAGCTAAACAACTCCGATCTCAGATCCAATATCTGATCTGGATTCTCGCCGGCGGACAAAAACAGGTGACGTGTCAGCGTTCGGGTCTCATCAAGACGGATGCGAGAGAGGGAGTCAAGGCGAGTGGAAGAGAGGATCTCCAAGGCGGAGATACGGCGGAGATTCAGCCAGTGATCACCGTAAGGAGCCCAAGGGAGGCTCGTGTAATTGTACCCGAAGTACTTCCCGCTGAGAAGCCGAGGTCGGTTGGCAAACACGACGTCGTTCTTGGAAAGGCACTCATCGGCGGCGGAAGGCGATGAAACAAGAAGAACACGACGTGATCCGAAGCGGAGGAAAAGTACTGGGCCATGGCGGTCGGAAAGCTTGGATAGCGATCGGTGAAGAGGTTTTTTTAGGAGGTGTAGATGGCCTATCAGAGGGAGTATAGGAAAAGGAGTAGGAGGAAGACGATGGAGCTTGTGAAGTAGATGTTTTGTTAGGAGATAAACATACACAGCAAGAAGGATTGAAATAGAACTATAGAGATAGGTGTTGACTTCAAGTGCCATTTCCAATGTGGAAGATGATCACTGATATTCTCGTTTGTTCATTTGATCATTATCTATACATAGTCCTCTGTCCTCATCCCACCGCCTATTCTCTCTGAATTTATTACCATCATTAAATAGTATATATTTATTACCCACTCAACTTTTAATTTATTGTTTATATAACTAACATTGACTTTTTATTCTTATTAAAATCATAAAAACACCCACAGCTGGCTTTAAAATGGGAAGAACTATTTATGTGGGCCAACAGTTTAACAAAAAAAAAATTATCATAGCAAATATGACTTAAAATGGTAACAAAATATTAAAATTATATAAAAATGATCATTATTGTTATTTTAGTAAAAAAAAATAATACCAATGAACTAAGATTTTATATAAAAAATACCATTTAATTTTCTGCTTTGTTCTTATTTATCCTCATGGTAATCGGGTAATCAAGGTAATTATCTACCACCATCAATCCATCACCTTATTCCACCATTTTCACCCAATACCACCCTTATACCTCCATTATCATCCAACATAAGCAGCTTTACATTATCACCAAATGCCCCACCTCCATTCACATACTTTCATCATTTTCTTCCCCCTACCTGAACTACCGAACACCACCACTTTCCATACATGATTCCCACAGTTAACCCCCATAACCTTTACAACCTTCAATCACTATAAACCCCCCTTATTTCTCCATCACAGCCACACCCTTTAACCCACCTGCATTACAGCCACCATCGACACCATTCATTCTCCACTGTTGCCATCCCATGTCACCCCAATTACAGAGCACCCACGCGTTATCGAGCCTCAAGCCCACACATTCATCTCCAAATTTCTAGACCCTATACAACATCCTCTTCACCCTTTAAACCTACAGAAAACACGAAAAAGAAAGGAGAAGGAAGGACGGTGATTAAATCAAGAAGGGTGACCCTTTAAACCTGCAGAAAACATGAAAAGGAAAGGAGAATGAAGGGTTGTTATCGAATCAAATGGGTGAAGAGGTGGGTCAAGGGGGATACCTGTAATCGAAAATAGGTGTGAAGAGGGAAGGTCTCAGTGATCTATTGGAGGATTGCTTGAAGGCTCCTGCAATCCCGCTTATGAAATCGATCAAAGCTCAATGGTGATCAAGCATACTCTTTGATGGTAGATTTCAAGACAGTGGGTAGAGACACGCATCTTGTTGCAGTTGGATCTTTGCTTACAACCATGGAGATTCATTCTTCTCAAACATGGTGGCAGGGGAAAGCCCTAGATCGTTTCAATTTTGGTGAAATAATGAAGGGGAAAGCCACGAGTTATTCCAAATATATGTTATTTTCCTCATAAATAAAAAACAACCGGGTAACCTACAATAGCAGGTAACCTGGTATTTTTTATACTAAAATAACAATAATGGTATTTTTTGTACAATTTTGATACTTCATTACCTTTTTAAGTCATTTGCCCTATTTGAAAAAACAAAGATTTCTCCGAAAAATCGTAGAAACAACCGGCAGACATTAGTTGTTGCTTCTTCTTCAACTATTGCCGGGAAATCAGTTTTTCAATCTATGCAGGAAGATTGACAATCATAGTGAGATTGTGTAAACATGATCATATTTGAATTGCATTCGTGGGAAGTGTTGGTGATTTTAGTGTTATCAACATATTTTAATATAATTATTATTAATATTGATTCGGGGTGATAAATGTAAAATCAAGAATATAGGAGTCTGGAGGCAACACCCCTAGAAACACGATTCCAAAGGGCAGCACCTCTGACAAGGTCTAGGACAGTGCCCCTTGCGAGGTCCAAGGGGCAACGCATTTTCCCATCGAAAAAAGTCATGTCATCATGTTGATGTAATAGTTGGTTATGTCTTATAACCATCATTGTAACCACCCATTTTGGCGCCATTTTGTATATAACCATCTTCCAACCATCATTTTCCTTCTATAAAAGGAAGATGGATGTTCTTTGGAAAGGGTTGACACTTTGATTACCCAAAATTGGTTATGTGAATTTGTTTATCTCACCAGAAACAGGAACCTACACTCTATCACACTAAGTCAACAATCCACGACTATCTCTAACAAATGAAAAAATATGACCCCTAATCTTTTATTTCTTCCAATTCTCTTCCTTCAACCCCTTACTCTATGCTTCTTTGATCAAATATAACAGTGGTGAAATGATAATCATCCTCAAGCATAGGTCTCTGATAAGAGCGCTAGTCGCCTTGCGACCCAAGGCATCGGCTACTACGTTGACCTTTCTAGGATGATACAAGATCTCATAGTCATAATCTTTTACCTCATCCAACCATCTGTGTTGCCTCATATTCAGGTTCGGTTGATCCATCAAATATCACAAACTCTTGTAATCATGTAGATGGTACACATAACCCCAAAAAAGTAATGCTGCCAAATCTTTATAACATCCTATTTCGGATCGTCAGTGATTAGGGTTCGTGGGTTGCAAACCGGGCATGAGGGAGTCTCGGGGTTGTGATGAGTTTCTAGGAGCGTAGGGCATCTCGTCACCTTTCCGTGGGTATGAGGTTCATTAGAAATCAGAGTTATATTGAGGAAGCGATGGAAGTTTGAAGTTGTGGCAGGATGAGTCCCTTATTTTAGAAAGATGGCAGCTGAGTACGCTGGGTGTACATGTGTGTACGCTTAGCATACTCATGTGTGTGAAATTAAAGTGGAGTCGTCCAATACGCTGAGCATACCAGAGGGTACGCTGGGCTTACTAGGTCCAGAAAGAAACCCTAATAATTTGGAGTGTCCCTATTTAAGGAACATTATGTCTTCATATCCATCCATCATTTCCAGATTTCAACTCTCTCAAAACCCTAATTCCCGTTCTTTGAGCTTGAGTGTCTATTGTGAGCTTATAAGTGTCTTGTGGGATTTTTGGAGTGAAGAATGAGCATGGAAGAGAATAGAGTTGGAGTCTAGGCTTTGGATATGAGATTTTCTGTGGATGGAGCATCATTTGAGGGTATAAAGTTCAAATCTTTCCCATCTTTTTAATTTGTGCTTGATAAGGTCCATTTTAGGGTTTTTGGTCCCAAAGCTTGAAGCTTTATGAGTTTTTGCACTCCAGAGCCTAATGTTTGTCCTTTAAAGTGTTTCTAGTGGAGAGGATCCATAAAAATGAGTTCTTGGACTTTGGAATCAAGCCATGCATGAGTTATGAGCTTTTTGAGATAAGAGATTGAGTGTTTTGGGTGTTTGTGACATTCTCAGCCATGCAAAGTCTGAAAGTCACTGACTTTATGGAGTAAGAGCCATTGGGGAGTCAAGATCTGGGATTTGAGTTGATGTCTTAACTGGTTAAGACCAAATGGGTAGAAAGAGTGAATATTGGGAGAACGCTGAGCGTATTTCCAGTACGCCCCACGTACTGCCCCAGTGCCCACGATGGCCAATCTGGATTCGTGAGTACGCTGAGCGTACCAAAGGAGGTACGCCCCGCGCAACCTCACTGTGGACTTTTGGGCTAAGTCTCATTTTTGGGCCTTGAGTGTTAGGGCTAGAGTTTGGGCTTGTTGTAATAGAGTTATGGACCATAGGATTATATATATGTTCTTTGGGCCCTTGAATTGGGCTTGCCATTTAGATTTGAGAGTTGGGCCTCGGGAGAGCCCATTTATTATTGGGCCTTGGTGGGCCCAATGTGTTTTAGGTTATTGATGGGCTGGTTAGTAGACTACCTTATGACAGTAATGAGTGAGAGTTTGGACTTAGTTCCTAATTGGGTTAATTGTGGATTTGGCTCAAAGTTAGAGGTCGGTGCGTAGCAGCAGCGTTTATAGGGGTTGTTCATTATCCGAGGTGAGTCTTCTCACTATACTTACCATGAGTGGTATCCTTGTGTGACTGAGTTGTCGTATGTGTTTATCTGTGTATTGTGATATTCTGCATTATGTCTTTGTGAATTATGTTGATTATTATTATTATTATTATTATTATTATTATTATTATTATTATTATTATTATTATTATTATTATGAGTTATTGAGTTGGGACCGGAGGGTCCACCAGAGTTTTGGGACCAAAGGGTCCTACTGAGACACATTGACTGGAGGATCTTATCTGAGTATAGCCATGAGAGGCTACTGAGATATGTGTGGTATTTTGGGGATCTCACTATGTGACATCCCTTAATTTCTCGGCCAGAAAAGACCGATTTAATTTATGTTTTTTATAATAAAATCAGAGAAATCTTTATAAAAGATGTTGCGGAATTTGTTCCCAAAACAAAACATGATAAAAGTTTATCAAAACTTTCTTTAAGAAATGTATAGTTTCATTTCATATCAAAACCTCGGGATGTCATGTTCCGATACAGATCAAAAGCATAAACAAGACATTATAAGCCTTTCAACAGTTATTTACAACTACTGGCCTATAATCCAAAAATCCCTCATTGTCCTCCGACTATGCTCGGGGTCCACTACCTGTAACATAAAAGGTTGAGTGGGTCAGGCTTGGGAGCATGGTGAGCATATAGGGTTTTCAACCCACAATAATAATAAACTTACTAAGTTCATCAATCAACAATAACCCTGATTACCCGTTCCCGTCATCCTTACTTTATGTCCCTAAACACTTATCACAAGGGACCTAGCCTAAAGAATATCATCGGGATGGACATTGCTGCTAAGGGGTTTCCCCAGCCATACATGTCCTAAAGGCAACCATGAGGGGGATGGAGTACAACGAATGAACACTCTCAGTTCATTAACACCTACAGGTTGCGGACCTGCTAATGTTTCCCACTGGACTGTCTAGAAAGTCCGTGGTCGTCTTCCAAACTCCGCTAGATGACTGGATCTCAAAACTCATCGAGGCCTCTCCTCAATTTTATTTTATCACACATCACTATCTACCCATGTTCTACCCAACATATTTGTAGATAAAAATACTTATACAGTTTAAAACTTGTATAAAACGTTAACTCAATAGTCACCTCAAATAAACAATTAATATATCTACATATAGCACGTATTATAAGGTAATTACTTCATATCTATGTGTAAAATGAAAGTGACTATACACTCACATGATTTGATGATAATCGGGCAGCAATTCGTTTCCTAAAACGATCGTTTCTAATAAAACCGGGAGTTTTATTGAGAAACCGGGCTTTGTAAAAGTCGGGCTTCGAAACTGAAAAGATAAATTTTCTGGGCTTCTCGGGCACTTCGTGGAGTATTCTGGACTTTACAATCGATACCGGGGCTTTGTGGGATGTTAAGATGAAGAAAATATGGGTTTAGGGGTTAAATATGGCAATTTCTTAAAAATATCCGAGAAAGCTCGTAGCCTTCTATTTATAGAGAAGAGCTTCTGATCGGACGGCTGAGAAGCTTCCAGGTGGCGAAGATCCGAAGGCTCGCAGGGAGGTGGCTCGCACATGGTCTGCACGTGCGAAGGCCTCGCTGGCAGCTTGTGATTGGACCGAAGTCCGGATCTGATGAGGGGGGTTCGTGGCACCTGCGAGGGTTCGGACGCACGAGGGAAGAGGCACGCGTCGCATTTCTACTGGACCGAACCTCAGACTCAAGAAGATCATGACACGCCTCGCCAGGTGGCTTCGGTGACTCAACAATTTCTGGACACGTGTCGGATGCGAAGCGAGGGTGACGTGGCCGAAGTCCACGTGTGCGAAATTCCTCGGTTTTGGGGATTTTTCTCGTTTTTCGCGCCAAAACTTCTAAAATCCATAACTTTCGCATACGAGCTCCGTTTTTGACATTCTTTATATACACGCGTAGCTAAAATTACGCTCTATATCTTCCGTTTAGACTTCGTCGGCTAATTTTGATTTTAAATTTTATATTATTATTTTTAACAGACCGGGACAGGAAATCCGTTAAAAATTCATAACTTCTTCATCCGACGTCCGTTTTCGTCAGACTTTTTACCGTTGTGCTCCTAATGATGAGACCTTCAATTCTCGTTTAGGTTGTGTTGGCTAAAAATCGCTCGATCTAAAATTCGAGTTTTTAGCTGTCTATTGCTAAGCTGAAACTTCGAAAATCATAACTTTTTCATACTAAGTCAGATTTGGGCGTTCTTTTTATCGAACTTCTCGGTTTAACGAATACTACGATTTTCGTTTAGATTACTAAGGCTAAAAAGTAGTTTATCGAAAACTCACTTTTTACGACATTCAGCACCGTGCTGGTTTTGTCGCGAAACTTCGACAGGTCATAACTTCTTCGTTATAACTCGGATTTTGGTATTCTTTATATCCCCGAAATCCTTGTTTCGACCACTACAACTTTAAGTAAAGATATTGGGCTTATCTCACACTTTAATTTTGACGTTTATTTTTATTCTTAATTAATTAAGCCCTAATAATTAAGCAGAATACACATAATTCACATAATTCCTTTTCATTTCTTCTAAATGAGTTACAAAGGTTAACCTAGACCATTATGTCAATATTAATGCCTAGCCTAGAAACACGGACTTTACACACTAAGCTTCATGTTTACCGTGTTATATGATATGTGTTTCAGGTTTTTCTCAAGATCGTGGGAAGGCACCGGCTTGATTGTACACACCAGAGAAATAGTTATATTTCGAGGATCCTGGATTATTAATCAAACAATTATGGAGTTATGTTGTAATAAAAATAAACGAGATTTTTGTGAAATGTGTTATGAGAATTATGTGATTTTTAAAATGAAAATTTTGTTTTCAAATTTATGTCGTTACAATCTTGAGGGTGAATATTACATCCCCCAACTCTAAATATTGAGTAGGATAATTCGCCTCATAAGGTTTTAACTGTCTCGAAGTGTAAGCAGACACATGACCCATTTTCATAAGTACTACACCTAATCCCATAATCGAAGCATCACAATAAACCACAAAATCATCCACACCCTCGGGAAAGTTTAGTATTGGAGCCTCGCACAACTTCTGTCCCAATGTCTCAAATGTCGTCTGTTGCTCAGGCTCCCATAAAAAATTGACATTCTTCTTCATCAACCGATTCAAAAGAACTGTAATCTTGGAGAAATTCTAAATAAATCTCTGATAATATCTTGCTAAACCAAGGAAGCTTTGAATCTCAAATGGAGACTTCGGTACCTCCCAATGTGTTGAGTATAATTGTGTTGTGATATGTCGAACCTCCGGCGGTGTTCTTAGTAACGAATGCTTGTAAATAAAGAGGGTTCATAAGACTTCGTTATATATGTACTTACAAGGAATATTTATAGGTTCGCATTTTAGTGTCGAAGTCCTTGTATTTTTTTTTATACGTGAGTATCCTATAAATAGGATAGGTACATAAGTGTGTTGTAACTTTTGCATTCTTGCGCATTGAGCTTACTCTATCTATCTATCTATCTATCTATCTATCTATCTATCTATCTATCTCTCTCTCTCTCTCTCTCTCTCTCTCTCTCTCTTTCTCTCTCTCTCTCTCTCTGCAACTACATTTGTACTCATTCCGGATTTATGCTGAATTGAAAAATCTTATTTACTCTAGTTGTTCTTACTTACTCTGATTTACATTACGATTGATTGAGACATAGTTAAAAACATAGTATCAATTGGTATCAGAGCAGAAATCCACAAATCAAGTGGAGAATCTTGATCACGTTTTCATCTTATTGATTCATTCACTTCGATTCAATCATTTTAAAAGTGGAAACGTAACTCTTTGTTCAATCTTTGTGATTAAACGATTTTGTATTCGTTTTATCAATCGTTTTGTATCTGATTTCTTTCTTTTCAAGTTTATCCTCTTTTTCTCGATCTAATGGCAAACTTGAATGTCAACATTGTGATGAACTATGTTAAGCTACTTGGATCTAAAAAAAGATTTTGATGCTGCTTCTAGAGTATTACGATCAATGTGTAGATTGTATGGAAGACCATATCAACGGGATTAATGAAGATCTTTGGCAATCTATTGAAAAAGGTCCTTATTGTGTTGATCTTATTCAAGCGGTAGGAAATTATGGTGTTGCTGAAGATATGATTGCTCAAGGAAAAAAGAAGAAGGCCAATTACAAGAGATGTCTTCGACAACTACATGGAGCTTTTCCGCCAATTGTGTATAACTATATTCAAGGTTGCAAGACTACGAAATAATTATGGGACACTCTGGAAGAGAAATACCAAGGGAATGAGCGAACTAAGAAAAGTTATGTGACTCAATGCTTATCGAAGTTATCCGACTTCAATCAAAAGGAGAGTGAATCAATTGAAGCCTATTATGATCAGTTCAATGAGCCCATCTACAAGTGTACCAGATATGGTGTAGTCCATACCAATATCGAGTTTAATATCACTTTCATCCTAGGGATGAAGAAGGAATGGAAGAATATATGCCTGATAATCAAGACTCATGATAATCAAGACTCAGGAAAACTTCGACACTTACTTATTGTCGAATCTCTATAACTTTCTGAAAGCACACAATCTTAGGGTGAATGAGATAGCTAATAAAAACAGCAAGATTAAATTTGGCGTTTCAACTCTCTCTCTCTCTCTCTCTCTCTCTCTATATATATATATATATATATATATATATATATATATATATATATATATATATATATATATATATATATATATATATATATATGCGATTCGGTTTTTTTGAGTGATTTTGATTTTTATCAAATTAAAAACAACACTTTCAGTTTTTGTAACCGTTTTGGTTTATTGTTGTTTTTTTTTTAAAACAAAAACCTTGGCTCGGGGTTTGATAGATTTCCAAAATGCTTAATTTTTCAAAAAAAAAAATTTGCATTAGGAACCATTACAAACTTGTTGTTTTGTAAAAATTAAAAAAATTAGCTTATTTTTGTTAAAAATAATCTCAGAAAACTGTCATTGATTTTCTCTTTATATTTCTTTCGAACATAATTAATATAATAATAACATTTTTCATAACACCTATTACAAACCCAATTTTTGAAAGCCAGCTAGATGGCTGAATTTTGGACATTGTTTCCGCAAACTCATATCATATGCGAGTAAGAAGATCCACCATGTGCGGACGTGGTCTATATTTAGCTACCAAAGGTCGGGCTTTTGGCATCGTGAGACCAGGTCCTTCCTTCATCTCCACCTTCTCCACACCAATTCTCTCCCACTCAAAACACTGAACCAGTGTCCCTAGGGTCAACCCCACCATTCGCATGGCCAAACCTTCACCAGGACACCCCCTTCGCCCTGACCCAAACGGCATAAACTTGAACCCATGATCCCTCTGCCCTTCAACCTGATCAACAAACCTCTCCGGCTTAAATCTCTCCGGCTCCTCCCACAGCTTCGGATCATTTTGCATCGCCCAAAGGTTCACCAAAAGCATTGTTCCCGGTGGGACGAGGAAACCACCGACGATGCATTCTTCTGTGGATTCGTGGGGTGGAATCAGTGGTGCAGCTGGGCACATACGAAGTGTTTCGTTTATAACTCCATGAAGATAGGGAAGATTAGGAAGATCGGAGTCGTTCATAAGTCTTGAAGAACCCACTTTCTTCTCTATTTCGTCAACAACCTTTTTTAGGGATTCCGGGTGGTTCAGTAGAAGAGTTAAAGCCCACTCTAGGGTTCCTGCTGAAGTATCAGTTCCAGCTGAGATCATCACCTTTAATTTGAATCCATAATTAATCCACAAAATTTGGTTAATTAATTAACATAACCTACTTAAAAATCTATATGATCGATATTCCAGAACGATATGTGTTTTGAAGACTTACTAGTATCAAGCCTCGAATGATTTCATCTGTATAGTATTCCGGATCAGTTTCTTGCAAGGACAACAGGACATCGATGATAGTCAAAGAATCATGACTCCTCATCCTCCTGTGCCCATCAATCATGTCTTGAATGGAGGAATCCTTCTTTTGATTTAGTTTTACCATCTTCTTTTCAATCGAGTTTACACCAATCCACTTTGCTAGAGGCACAAAGTCTCCGATATTTGATGCACCGCTCAACCGGAAAGTTTCCTCCACCATTTCCTGGAATTTTCTCGCAGCCTTTGGTTCTCCCTTGTTGTCGCTATATAAGCGTCTCCTTCCTGTGATCATTCTCATTATCGTGTTCAATGTAACGTTAAAAAAGCATGACTTCATTTCAACGACCACGAATCCAGGGTTTTTAGAGCTCTTGTGTAACGTAGACATTAGAGAGAGAACCTCATCACGACGAATGTTTGTAAACATCTGAATACGATTGTTGGACAAAATTTCAAGCGAAGCAATTCTTCTTAAGTTTCGCCAATGGTGTCCATACGAGGCCCAAGTAAGAGTGGTGTAGTTGTAACCAAGGTGTTTTCCGGCAAGTAGTTTTGGCCGATTTGCAAAGACTAAATCGTTTGTTGTAAAGCAGTCTTCAGCAGCAGAAGGAGATGAGACAACGAGGACTTTTCGTGAACCAAATTCAAGAAACACAACAGGGCCATACTTGTTGGAAATCTTTGCTAGGGTTCTATGAAGTGTTTTTTTTAAGAGATACAGATGCCCGATTATGGGTAGTGAGAGAAAAGGCCTTGGTGGGAATCTATGGAACATATGAATGAAATGGTTGGTGATCATGTATAAGAAGAGAGAAAATAAAAAGATAGAGCACCAATTCATCATGGAAAGATTTAACAAAATCGACTGGCTTTTAATTTGACTATAAAATCAAGAACTACGAGGTGGTATATATCAAGACTCAAGTAATTAAGCAGTAAACTAATCGGTATATATATAAGAAAACATACGTACTAGACAATTAAAGAAATATATGAGCACAAGAGTATAGATTCGTATTACGAGGAACACTTTGCATCCAAGATATTAGTCGGCTATCAGGTTTTTTAATTAACGCAATGTTCGTTGTTAAGATGATTGAATATTTAATACTCTATTATTCTTGTTTTCGATCCTGTTTCATTCTGTATTTTTCTAGTAAGCTTTCATTTTGAAGATGATTATTCTAATGTGGTGTCCTTTTCATGCACTACGAATCAGATGTTGATGGATGGGTAGGAAACAAATGTCTTTCCCAAATGGCGTATAATTACTTGGTTATCTGCTCTCTCGTGATGTGTTCATGGCAGAAACAAATGTGCTTTGTCTCCTATAAGTTTGTTACAGCATCCAAGATTGTAGGATAAGATACCTCACTAATAGGAGTTTTTAACAAAATGAGGTTATTTAAAAAAATATTTACCAATCTAGTATAGTTTGAAAAATATTTATCAGTTTTTTTTTCATTTTTTATTATTTCTTATTGTTTTTCTATTTATTTAAAATATCGCATTTTTTACTTTTTATATTTCAGTTTTTTACTATTTTTTGTTATTAAATACCACTTTATTTTTTATTTTATTTTCGTTTCAGATTTTTTTTAATATACATTTAACATAAACATCTAACACACAAAAGAGCTTTATTATTTTCGTTTCATTATATGCCTATTTGAGTAATTTTTTTCCGCTGTTTATATAGTAATTATGAGTTTAATTTAATTTTCTTACCGTTTTATTTATACATATATTTTTAAAACTTAATCCTTTATAGAAAGAAAGTTTTTTCTCATGTCTTTATTTATACAACATTTGCATGTTTTTTACTTGAGTTTCTTTACATTGAAAATAAAATATAAAAAGCAAAAGTTTACATATTTTTTATGTCTTTACATAAAAACAAATATGTAAAAACATAAAAAACAAAATTTTAAAAAAATCTAATTTGTAAAACGAAAGAAACATAAAATACATGCATAAAACTAAATATGTAAAAAACATTTAGAAAACAAACTTCCAAATCAATAAAAACTTTTATTTCGAAACATGTGAAAACAAAATTGTAAAAAAAATGATACAGACAAAATTTGATAACACAACTATTACTTTGTGCAAAGTTGTAAAAGTGAATAGTTGGGTAAGAAACCTGCAAGTTATGGTGGTATAATGAACCAAAATAATAAATGGTAGAAAAAAATTAATCAAATAGACATATAATGAACCAAAATAATAAAGCTCTTTTGTGTGTTAGAAGATATTTATGTTAAATGTATATTAAAAAAAACTGAAATAAAAATAAAATAAAAAAATAAACTGATATTTAAAAACAATAAATAGTAATAAAACTGAAATAAAAAAAAAGTAAAAAAGCTGATATTTTAAATAAATAGAGAAACAATAATAAATATTGAAAAATAAATAAAAAATGAAAAAAAACACTAGTTTGGTAAATATTTTTCAAACTATACTAGATAGTAAATATTTTTTTCACCAACCCCATTTTGTTTAAAAACTCGACTAATAGTAAAGCAAAAAAAACAAATTCTAACTTATTTAATTTTTTGGTGTAGTTTTTTTCATTAAAATTGTCAAATCAAAAAACATATTTTTATTTATATATTTAATATTTATTTACAATTGATTAATAATACTAAAACACCAAATATAAAATATAACTAGATGTAAAACTCGTGTATTACACGGGTTGATTAAAGAAAATAAAATATTAAAATATAAATAATACGTATTTTTTAAAATAAAATTTTGAAATAAGGAATATAGAAACATATTAATTGCAATGTATTAAAAAAATTATTCCATTTGATACTTTACATATATAAATATAAGATTATGTGGCTTTTTAATTTTAAAATTTAAAAAAAAAACCATAAATTGACATGTGGATATTATTTATTTAAAAAATATCATAAAATGACAAGCGTCAAACTTATTAGAGATTGACATGTGGTTAAGAAATTTTTATTTATTAGAGAGGAATATATATATATATATATATATATATATATATATATATATATATATACACACACACACTAGATGTTAAACCCGTGTGTTATACGGGTTGATTAAAGAAAATAAAATATTAAAATGTAAATAATAAGTGTTTTTAAAATAAAATTTTAAAATAAGGAATATAGAAACATATTAATTGCAATTTATTATAATATTTATTCTATTTAATATTTTACATATATACATATAAGATTATGTAACTTTCTAATTTTAAAATTTGAAAAAAAAAACCATAAATTGACATGTATATATTATTTATTTAAAAAATATCATAAAATGACAAGTATTAAAACTCATTAGAGATTGACATGTGACAAAAAAAAACATTTATTTATTAGAGAGGATGTTAAAGTTTTATTAGTATAAATTGATTGATGCCTCAACACTAAACTTTACGATAAAATATAATATTGGTAAATAATATAAAACTAAATACCAAATATAATATTATAGTATTCATTAGTATTGAATTAATGTTTCACTAGTACGAATTATTTTTATTTTTTTATGTTAATTAAATTATTATATTTAATAATTTAAAATACAATACATATTTAAATAAAACATATTAGATACTACATAATTAATAATTCTAATAAAATATTATTAATAATACAAGTGACATGATTGTTTAGTAAAAAATGTAGAAGTTGATAATTAACGATTCTAATAAAATATTATAATAATACAAGTAACATAATTGTTTTGTAAAAAATGCAGAAGTTGGATAACAAGGAATATAACTAGATATGGGTCAAGTTTGTAAAAGTTGGATACTTGGATTATAAAATTTTGGTCTCATGTTTACTTAGGGGTTGATTGTTTTCATTCGTAGAGGCCCAATTGTTTGTATCCGTATATGTTCATCAAGTCAAAAAGAGTTTTGTCAAGCAAAGATTAATTCTGGATTCTAGTTTACAGTACCGTGTCTATTTTCTCTATTAGCACAATCCATTATATTTTTAATGAGTCCACAAAACTAATAAAATGATATGTATATATCATATCTTTTAATTATCTTTTTTAATTAAATTTAATGATTATATGAATATTTATAATAATAATAAATAAATATTCCATTAATTTAATTAAAAACCATTACACAGCTAAAAGTAAAAATGATAATTAAATAAAAACACTATAAAATTACCATTAAATATTAATTGTAATATTTTTTTTCATGATTTATTCTCTAACCCTCAAAACAATATTATGCTCATTTACGTTAAGATGATCGATGTTTTTTGTTAAAATTTTTATATCGCAAGTTTTTTGTTTTTCTTGTCGCGCTCTTTATATATCATCTAGAGTTTTTTTTTCTCATCTAATTTCTCTTTTTTGAAATTCCAGTTATAAAATTTGAAATTATTAGCGACCTTATGAATCTCATCTCCTCTTCTGGTTCCCGATATATTCGACGGAGACCCTCTTTTTTCACCTTATCTCAACCCATGGGACGGACTATCTCTTCAAGTTCAAGCTCATCTTCCTCTTCGTTCAAATCAAACCCAAAAATAAGCATTAGATGAAGTAGTGTAACTCGTATCGAAAACTTTGGTTCTCTTCGAACCACCTTCTTCACTGTCATACTCTTTTTGCCACTTTGGGGAAGCGATAAAAATTTCCAAATCTCGATATATTTGAATGGTCTCTTATTTCCTTTTTTATAAAGTTCAAGCATCGTCTCCAAACCCGTTTTATCGTATTCACCATTTTTTCGTTGACGTAGAAAGTTGACAAATGTCCCGTTAAATTTTGTGATCATTTTGTTCATTTCATGAAACTTGCTAGTGAATTGGTCTTTTGTTCGGTACTCACCACGACCCATAACGATGTGAAACCGCTCTTTAATGCATCGCCAAAAATGCTCCTCTTTCTGCACGATCATGGTTTTGGGATCCTCCAAGATTTTTACCCATGATTTTGTTAATTCTTTCTATTCTTCTAATATCTATTGGTGAGGGGTCGCCTTTTCTTTAACAGCTGTTTTTCGGCTTGTCCCTTTCCTTATCTTTTAAGGTTGGATGGTTCGGCTTGGGTTTCACGAACAAATTAGGGTTCGGGTTCCTATTCAAGTTGGGTTTTACCAAATAAATTCGACTTTCGGTGTAGGGGTTGGCTTCCCGAAACGTATTCGGGTAGAAGGGGAATTTTTTACAATAAGGTTGGATTAACGGGCTACATGGTGTTATGGTATTTGTTGGTAGCAAGAGTGTTGTGGTTGCAGTAGTTGTTGGGTTGGGGCTAAATCATAGAGGGATCAAATTGTGATCGGTATACTCAGGTATCCAAAAGACAAATATTTGCAATCGGTGTTTTTGAACCTCTCGCATGCGATTTGTTTCAAACGGCTCTTGGGGTGAGATTTGTAGGATGGTTATTTTGATTTATTTTTGGAGTGAAATGGTAGTATTTTGTGTGAAATGTGTGATATGAACCGGAAGATTTATAGTTGAAAAGTATTATTTAACACTTATAAAATACAAGAAAAACAATATTGCTCATAGACCTTGGGTTAATGATACATCTAGACTAATAATTAATCGCAATAAATATTAGACTAAAATCTAGTAATAATGATACTAAGTTTCGTCAAACGAAAAAAGATTTTTAGAAGCGAAGCGTTACCCGAATTTCGAGTTATCACTTTAACAAGTGAATGCATAGTTACTTTTATCTTACACACACACACATATATATATATATATATATATATATATATATATATATATATATATATATATATATATATATATATATATATATATGAAGTATTTAATATAAATTACATGCTATATGTGACAATTATTTGTGTTTTAGATATCTATTCTGTATAAACGATTTATACACGTTTTACTTTATTTAAACTGTATATGTATTTTTATACCTATAAATATATTGGGTAAAGATGGGTAGATGAAATATGAGATGAATTATGAGAGATGAAAGATGATATAGATGATGATGATAGGTGAAAGATGATGAGAAGCCTTGAACTTAACGATGATCTAGTCATCTGGCAGCTTATATATAACAACTGCGGACTATTTTAGACAGTACAGTAGAATGCTAGCAGACTCGCAAACAGTAGTTTTTGTGAAAGATGCGTTCACCATTTCCTTTTGTATTGTGTTCAAGAATGTGTTCTTATCTTGGAAATGAGACAATATGAAACCTATTATATGGTTTTAGAAGGGTGATTGGATCACATAAGTAAACAACAATACAAAGTGGAATATCACGTTTTTCCTGACCCAAACGTGAACATCTCCACAAGGGAACCAAACACTCTCAATATTCGACTCGTTTGCTTCTTCATCTTACTGCTACAGGCGACGATTTTCAATGACGAACTTGAAGCCGGATTCTCCTCTTCTTCGTCGCATCGTCCTATCTTTCCTCGATTTCCTCAATTCTGGTTAGCTCCTTTGCTCTACCTGTCCCTGGCTTTATTTTCTTATACGCGATTATCTATTGTATCTTTCTGTGTTTATGTTTATGCAATTTTCGGGTGTATATATATTTCAATCGTTTCTCGATAGAACTGAAGATACTGATGCCAAATACTGATATCCTTTTGACGTTTAGTTCAATTTCCCTGTTGGGATGCCACTCAAATAAAAGATCGTTATTAGGTTTACCATCTTCTGTTGATTGATGATAACTGTAGAGCATTGGACATTAGGGAAATTAGGGTTTCTATATCAATTGAGGCTTACATACTTGTTGTGATGACATTAGTTTGATATTGTGCGCTCAATTGTAAGAGCTTGGTCTCCTACAAAGGAAGGGATCGACTCCATATTTTTTTCACGCAGAGATATTATTGATGACCTGCGCAAAAGTTTATATATTCTGCCATTTTTATGCTTGAACATTTGTGTGGCTTCTTGCTCTTATTGACAGTTCCACCAAAACCTGTTTTACAGTTGAACCTACCTCCGATAGTGATGCTGAAAGTCTTGAGGTTGCAAAGGACTGCTTATCCGAGGTTTTCAAGATTGATTCATCATCTACTTCCAGTCTACCAAAATCTGATTCTCTCATTGAGATTTTCAAATCACAAACAGGAAAGAATGAGATTAAGTCAGATAAAAACCATGAGGAACCTCAAGCAGATATATCCCATACATCGTGCACAAATAATAATGTGGATACTAAAATTCCTGGGACATCACAATCTCTGGTATTCATGTTTTGTCTTCTCCCTATGATCTTTCACTAGTGTTATGCATTATATGTGCCTGTTCTGTTGGGATCCATAAAAGTATCTTCATTCTTTTTTTATGTTCACAAAACTTTCTTGTTAAATTAGTTGATCATGTATTGATTGTTTTTAGTGTTATCACACAAATATTCATACATGATCCCGAATTGAACAGGAATAAAGTTATCCACAAATGTGAAGAAATACTGAAAACAAACAACACACTCTGGAATTTTAGGTCCTTAAACAGCAGAATGAACTAACTATAAGTTTGGAATATTATATTACATATAAGTGTGTTACATGAGTTTTTGTTTGTTCACCAAACGCTTGTGATGCTGCTTTAATGATCTTTTTTTAATGTCTTTATACTTTAAAACTATTATTAAGTGGTGATGGATATTCATTTTTTTTTCCCTTTTTGATGCTTTACTTCTTATGTAGAATGACACCAACAAAGGGGATACTGAAACCATAGGTAAATCCTGTTTATTTTTTAATATATATTTTTGAGATATGTATATTTTGCATTTATGTAGACCTGCAATTATGTCATACAAGATGATAATTTAGGGTAAAATTGAATGATATTATGGAAGTACTTGATATCTATGAGCAATCACCATAGGAAACAAACATTAGCTTAACATCATCTATTTCATTTCTCTTTTGGAAGAAAAAAAAACATCCATTTCTTTTATGTTTATCTTTATGTAGATCTTTTTAAAGGATTAATTCATATTGCATTATTGTTAGGTGTACGTGAACGTGAGGATGAACTTTTTGGTCAATTCTTTAACTCCCTTGAAAAGGTTCATTATTTTGGGACTACACCCAATGGAGATGATGAACAAGCACTCGATAGAGCTACGCATTTGTTTCATAATGCTTTAACGGTATATAATAATATATTATATTAACTTTAAAAAAAAATCAAATCTTTTTTCTCATCTCAATATCATGTTCATTTTCTGACACTTGTTTGATACAAGGAAATGAAAAAATCTGGATCCGAAGAATTTGATCTTAAAAAATTAGCTGATACCTTCAAATTACAAGGTAACTTTTACTCAAACCTGATTATCACTATTACTTTTAATCATATATATATATATATAAATGCTGACTGGATATTTATTTATTTATGTGTATAGGTAACAAGGCTATGCAATCAAAGTTGTATTCTGGTGCAATTGAGCTTTACACCATTGCTATAGCACTTTGTGATGATAATGCTGTTTATTATTGCAACAGGTGATTTATTTACTTTACTATAATAATTGGAGTTTACATATTAAGTTTTTGGGATTATAAATTTTTTTTTTTTTTTTTTTTAAAATATAAAACTAGGGCAGCAGCTTACACCCAAACGAACCAGCATACAGAAGCAATTGATGATTGCCATAAAGCAATTGAAATTGATCCAAATTACAGCAAGGCTTACAGTCGTTTAGGGTTTGCTTATTATGCTCAAGGCAACTACAGGGATGCTATTGATAAAGGATTTCTAAAAGGTTTGTAATTATATAAAGTAAATGCCTTAATAAATTCATATTTATTTTGGGTTTGATGCAGCTTTGCAATTGGATCCGAATAATGAATCTGTAAGAGGAAATATTCAGGTTAGTTCATTTTTTCATTTTGTGTGATATTTTTTTTCAACATTCTCATATAATATTTATTTCACTGTTGATATTTTCAGGCAGCAGAACAGAAACTCAGAGAAGAACAACAAAGAGCCAATCGTGGCCAGGTATGAATATATATATATATATATATATATATATATATATATATATATATATATATATATATATATATATATATAGAAAAAGAAATTACATTTTGTTTGAGAAACGTGAGTTTGATTGTTAGTTTTATTTTATAAAAAAACAGAATTCAAATTCAACAAGTCATTCAAATGAAGATCATTCTGGTGGTTTTGCAAGGGGGAGTGTGCCAATTCCACCTTTTCCATCCATGCCATTTAATGTGAATGTGAATGGTCAACCTTTTGACATGGCAAACATGTTTAGGAACATGGCTCAGAGTGGAATGGGAAATCCATTTCCCAATTCCAATTCCAATTCCAATTCCAATGAGCCAGGAATAAGAGTAGGAGTGAATGTTGGAGGAGAACAAATGCAAATGCCGGAGGAGATTCTAAGATCTGTGTTTGAGGTTTTGTCTGATGGAACAACATCGCGTGTTAATCCACAAGACAATCCCAATGGAAACTAGCTATACAGACTTTGGAGGATATGTTGAGAATTTGTGTTGGTGGGGTGTGAGTTAGATTTGAATATATGGGTTAGGTTTTACCTTTTCAAGTATTTTTTTAAAAAAAAGTGTTGCTAAATTTTGGTGATTGTTGCATATGGTTGATATATGGGATTTAATGAGTGGTGTCCAACATTTTCCTTCATACATTACCATGAAAACACATGACATGATTCATTTTCAAGAAATTTGAGGCAAACTTTCCAGATGTGGAGGGCGTTTGAGTCTTTTGCTCTATTTTGTTGACATTGGTTTCTTTCATTTCTATGAAAACATTGAGATAGATATGTTTGGTGGAGATAGTGGGAGTAGGAAAATTGGATGATTTATGTTCAAGTTGTATGGTCAAAAGTCTTATTTCATGATATTTTAAATTTTAAATTTTAAATTTGATTTTGAAAGTTTATTAAATTTTTAAATCTTGCAAAATTATCTCTCTTTTTTTTATATATATTATCTTTGTTCATGATTATTTAATCTAACAAACTTGACATTTTATTCAAATGGTAATAATACCTCACATATTTTGAAAGAAAAAAAAGCACTAGTAGATTTTATACATAACATGAAAGATATGGTCGATTACTTTATATATATAACAAAGGTGTATGTTTTTACCAATTTATTTAACAAAGTGAATTACTTACCAATTCATTTACTAATATTTTTGATTTCTTATTCAATTTTTACCAATCTATGAACACATAAATTTGTTATATAAAGTTGATAATTTACTAAAATATGACTACATAAATTACTAAATTGATAATAAAAATCAGTCTGTGGTGTTAAAAGGACTTCATTGTACTATTCACATAAACATTTCACCACCTCACACTCCACCCATGGTCCCCCTCTTTGTCTGCATGCATCCGAAGGATTTCGTATACATTATCCTCCACTTAAAAATAATAATAATAGTTATTATTTTAAATGTAAGTTGTGTTAAATTATTATTTAATAATAAAAAATGGATATTTGACTAAGGTCAAACTCCATAGTTGATGGTGGAGCTCAAACGAATCCTATGTCTTAAATGTCAGACAATATGAGCCCAAAAGCCCGAAACACAGGTGGGAGCGTCTGCACTGCAACTAACACCAAAAATGGGAGCTTAAATGCTCAATTTCAACACCCATGGGCGGGAATGAAGTCGCTATCTTCAATTCAAAACTTAAACATTTGAAATTGATTATATTTTTTCTATAAAAATAGGGTTTCATAAAGTCTCTCTCGATACTCACTCAACATCACATGCTCCCTGTCTTTAGCTCATGTTATACCTGCCATGGTAGCACTAGCTAGTACCACAACCTTCATAAAATAGAAACCATTAATTATTCTGTCAAACTTGTGGGGTTGTTTTCTTTACATCAGATATTGCTCTGAGCCTCTGACATTCCTCAGATCTTTGCACTGCTGCTTCCTATTGGGTTTCAAGCTTCGACATTAGTTTCATTTTATCTGGTCTCCGGTCAAAGGTATTATATCGATTCAGATTTGTTTTCTTCTCAATTTCTTATTGTTTTCTTATTCTATAGGGTAAATCTATGCTGTTTCCTTCTTCTTCTTCTTCTTCTTCTTAACTTAGCTTCAACAAATTACCCAGATATAATAAGATGATACTCAGAGAATTAGTTTATTTTTTGGGTATTTTTCGTAACTTTAGAAGCACAGTTCCTTCTTCCCGTTTGACCGTCGGTTAAATGTTCGAGGATTGGGTATTTCATGATTTTTCAGCTAAATCCCCCTTTCCTTGTTACTAAACACTGTTCTATTGATTAATTGACTGATTGTTGATTTTGAATTAGAGATTCGTTTTTCTCTTTCCAATCTCTTAATCTGATATTTGCTTTCATTACAAGTTACAAGCGATTTGTTTATGTTAGGTTAGATCTTACTCGTTTTAAAAGCTGCATTTACTACTTTTGGTAATCGGAATATACCCGTGATTCTAGTAGTGCAGAAGCAAATGCGATTCTGCTTTGAAACTTAGAGGTCGAGCGAGATGGAGAAGAAGAGTTGGTGGAAGCGGAAGTCCTCTGACCGGAGTCCTGGTGAGACAGAAAGTTCCACTTCAATATCTTCACATTCCGAGAGTAACTCCGATGAAAAGGTAAAAAAAAAACCTTCAAATCCATATATCATCTTCACAATCGAATGGGTTTTGCTTCATTTTATCATCTCCATTTTCAGGTGGACCATGACAGCTTACAGAAATCACAATCATCTGAAGTCACCTCAAGAGTTTCAACCCCCAACACAGAGACTAATGACAGTTTCAAAAATCTGACAGAAAAGCTATCAGCTGCTCTTGTTAATGTCGGTGCTAAAGAAGATTTAGTCAAACAACATGCCAAAGTTGCAGAAGAAGCTGTTGCAGGTATTAATTAATGTCTACATACTAAACTTATGTGGCTATGCCTATGAATCCATGGATATATTCACTTATCTTAACTTGTTACGCTAATTTATGAATAATTTTAGGTTGGGAAAAAGCAGAAAATGAAGTTACAACATTAAAACAACAACTTGAAGCAGCTTTACAACAAAATTTAGCTCTTGAGGTTCGAACAAATCATCTTGATGGTGCTCTTAAAGAATGTGTCAAACAATTAAGGCAAGCAAGAGAAGAGCAAGAACAACGTATCAATGAGGCTTTAGAGGATAAAAAACATGAATGGGAACTAACAAAAAAGAATCTTGAAATGCAAATTTGTAATCTCAAAGCAAAATCACAAGTCAACAAATCCGAATGCTCCCCTGTTGATCCAAAAATCATCCTAAAGCTTGAAACTTTGGAGAAAGAGAATTCTGCCCTAAAGTCTGAGATCATCATCCAATCAGAAGAGCTAGAAATCCGGACCATTGAAAGGGATTTGAGCACACAAGCAGCAGAATCTGCTAGTAAACAGCAGCTAGAAAGCATAAAGAAAGTGGCAAAACTTGAAGCAGAATGCAGGAAGTTGACTTCATTGACTCGAAAATTGCCTTCTGTTAATGATAATAATCATAAAGCTGTTTCGATTTCTTCTTTTTATGTTGACTCTCTCACAGACAGTCAATCAGACAGATCAGAAAAGTTAGATGTTGACTCATTCAAAGTCAACAAATCTGAGCATAATGAAAATGATGATTCATGGGCATTGGCGCTAATTGCTGAGCTGGATCAATTCAAAAGTGGAAAATCTGTGGCAAAAAACGTTGAAATTAGTAATATTATGGATGATTTCTTGGAAATGGAGCGAATTGCTTCTTTATCAGAGGCTCAGAATGAAACATCGCGTTGCAATTCTGAAACTGAAGATATGAAAAGTGAAGTTGAAGTATTGAGAATGAGGGTTTGTGAATTGGAAGAGAAATTAGAAGAATTAGAGGCTGAAAAAGGTGAACTTGAGAGTGCTTTGAATGCAAGTAAAGAATCTCTTGATGAGACAAAAAGTCAAATGGTTGACCTCCAAAAGGAGCTGATGATGGTGAATGAGTCAAAGAAGTCGGTTGAATCTAGACTTGTTGATTTGGAAATGGAGGCCCGAATCATATCTTCAGAAAATGATTCGATTAAGGAGGATATTAAAAAGGAAAGAATTTTGTCATCTGAAATGACAATTAAATGTCAGAGATTAGAGAAGGAAGTTATGAAGAAAAGTGAGGAGTTTAAGCTTCAGCAATCTGCCATTTCAAATGGTGAATTAAAAGTGAAACAAGTAAGCTTTCTTATGCCTGTTTCTTTTTCTCTTTAAGTAAGAGATGCTTTTTTACATGATCTTGAAAGAGGCTGATGACATATTATATTGAAAATAAGAAAAAGATTCATTTTTTTACAGGATCTTGAGGTGGCAGCAGCTGATAGGCTATCTGAATGCCAAAAAACAATATCATCACTTGCACGACAGTTGGAATCTTTAGCGACACTTGAAGACTTTTTGATTGACACTGCAAATCTCCCTGGTTTTTCTAATGGATCATCTGTCTCAAAAACTAAAACTGGAGTTGAGCTATGGAAATTGCATTCAAATGATACTTTCATGCCTAAAAAGACTTTACTTCCTGCAAAAGAAGATGAAAGCAATTGCAGTCCTTCAATGGATGATGAGTCACCAGGATCTTCTTCTTCTTCTTCTTCAACTTCATCTGGTCATTCTAAAAGTAACAACAGTTTTGAAAAGCTGTTTTTGAGGAGTAAGAATGGAGTTCAAGGTGAAAGTCATCAAGGGTAAGAAGTAAGAACATATTTAGTGTGTAATAATTGTGGATTAAATTGTGTTTAGTGAAAATGTGAGTTTATTGAAAGGTTTTTAGACTCTACCTCTTTAGACTCTTATATTGTTTTTTTTTTTTTCAAAATTGAAGTCATTATATGTTTGGGCAACATAGATATTTCATACTTGAATTTCTTGATTAGGGGTTATTTTTTATGAGGGTATTTATGTCTTTTGCATTGATGATAAACTCAGTTAGATTGAAAATGAGTCTCTGTTGTGCAATATTCCAACTTTTTTGGGTGTTAAAAGATTACACTTTTTGTCTGATTAACATTAATGCCAATCTAAGTCTAAGTCTAATGCATGACAAAGTGTAGTTTAAATTGTTTTGTTATAATATGTAGTGCATAACAAATGGGTCCTTGAGATACATTCTAATAATTAGAATCAAGTTAAGTCATTTCTTCTAGGGTGACAAGTGTATTTTTTCTAACTATATATGGTGCAAATTAAGCCTTTATTTGCTAAAATGTATATAAAAAAGAATTAGGAAACAAAGAAGTCTATCATGGAAAGTGATTTGTCATTTTTTGGTTGTTCTAATGAAAGTAATCTAGTTGCAAATGTTTTATTTCAAAAACAAATTCTTTGACTTTTGAGAAAACAAAATGAAATGACTTTTCATGTAAAATAATGCTAAACGTGACTTAGTGACAATATTAAGCTTCAAGTTTTTACGAGCCATGAGCGATCATGTTGTTTATAAGGTGTGACTTAAGACGATAATTTTGTTTATAATTTATAATTCTATAATATATTTTCTACTATAATTCATTTTTATATAATATATCCATATGTGATCTAAGATGGTATTTTGTTAAAGCATGACGACAGGTACAAAACTTGGAGCCATGACATGCTATGGTGAGTTTTTTAGAACCTTGATTGTTATATTTACGGGCACAATTTTATGGTGATTCCAAGTGAGTGTCGTTATATCTACCATTGATTTGATATAAATCTTTATACCTTCCTCATATGATATTTTTTGGCCTTTTATATCAGATTTTACTTTACATACCATTTGATTTGACTTAAATATAAAAATCTACTGATTTGATTTAAATAAATTCATTTTGATTTAAATCAAACAAGAAGACGTTGATCAGACGGTTGCAGCCTTCAATAAGAAGTTTGTTTTTTTTATCACCTGTAGGCTGCTACAATAAACTGAAATTAATTATACAATAGTTAAAAATAATTCTAAATTAAAAAATTATTTAGTTTAATCATATGCAAATCAAATATAAAGATAATTTATGATGATATGATTTTTAAAGACGTTTATATAAAATAATTAAACATAATATTTGCTGATAACAATAAATAAAATTATTAATTTAACGAATAACATATATAAAAAGAATTATTAATTTAATGAATATCATGTTTATTTTGTTAATATTTGGTTATAGACAATATAACACAAAAAAAATTATATGAAATTTACGAAATGGTTTTGAAATTATGTAAAATGTATTTGAATTGTTCGTAATATCCTTCATAATATTATTAAAATAATAAACATGTTGAAAAAAAATTAAAACAATCGATGTTGAAGAATATAACTTAAAGTAAAGTGAGAAGTGGTTTAAAGAGAAGTGTCCATTGCTAAGTCATGCAACACACATACAACAATTTTTAAATCAGAAGTCTTCTAAAAAACAAACAATTGCTAAATGCCAAGTGTTGTATTTGTGTTGTGCAGCGTAGCCAGAAGTGGTTTTTCTTAAAAAAAAAAACAAACAACCCATTGGTAATAGTTCTTATTGTTTGATAATTAACATGGACTTAGAGCTGTAAACAAACTAAACATTCAACGAACTGTTCGTGAACTGTTCGACAGGAAGTTCATTTATGTTCGTTTATTTAATAGATAAACGAACATGAACACAAATTCTTGTTCGTTTAGTTAAACGCACGAACATGAACAATAGTATAGTTCATTTAATTATATTCGTGAACGTTCGTTTATGTTGTTCGTGTATGTTCGTTTGTATAACTTCCTTTTATGTTCATATATGCTTAACTGTATTTGATTGCATTACTATATTATATATATTATATGTTCATTTATATTTGTTTATCTTTGTTCATTTATGTTCGTTTAGCATGTTCACGAACATAAACGAATGAACAATGTAATTTGTTAAAAGAACGAACATGAACGATAAAATTCGTTCGTTTATCCGTTCGCGTTCGTTCATTTGTTCGGCTAACTTAAACGAACGAACATGAACAACCCTCATTCGTGTTTGTTCAGTTCATTTACAACCCTACATGGACTATCCATACATTATTTTCTCGTTCTAACTATCCATGTGTTATTTTTTTCATTTGGACTATCCATACATTATTTTTTTGGTTCAAACTATAATGTATTACAGTATTTTTTTGGTTCGGACTAACCATAAATTATTTCTTTCATTCGGACTAACCATACATGTTTTTCTACGATTATAAAGCATCGGCATACTACAAACCATTTCAATTATTATTGTTTTTGTCTTTTGTCTTTTATTTTAAATTTTATGAGTTATTATGTTCGTCTTAACAATTTTGTTGTTGACTGAATGCGTTTGACCATGAGTTATTAATGTCATCATGTTTTCAAACATGATTTCCATTAGTTTATGTAGTTTTGTTAATAACAATGACTTTAACTTTAAGGACCATTTATATAAATTATCTGTAACTTTAGGGACCATTTATGTAAATTACTTTTTGTCAATTAAATTGAAGAGATGTATCTAGTAATAGTGAATTGTAGAGATGTACTTAGTAATAGTGAATTGCCTCTTCAGATATCGATGTCCTAGTAATAGTGAATTGTCTCTTCATATATCAACGTCCTTACTAATAGTGAATCGACTCTTTAAATATCGATGTCTTTATATCAGTTACATTGAATCATATGGTAAATTTTCAAACTGACGATATATGTATTTGTAGGCCGCTATATGTTATATTTTTACACATGGATTATTTTCAAACTAAGCATGTATGTATTTTTATTCATTAGGTGTTCAACATTCATGAAATTTTAATGGATTGGGTTCAAAATGTGGCCATGGTGGAGATCCAAAACACCCTCATGATGAATCTCATTAGAACTACTGGCAGTTGCTCTGTTTTGGGTGGGTTTTTTTTTTCAACTATGAAGTGGACTAGTGATAGTGATGAGGTTCCAAAGAGTAGGATTAGATGAAGGATTTGCAGGAGTACATTAGAACCAGAGGACATAAACACAATGTTTGCAAATCCATAGAATCTGTTCCATTCTTAAGGTGATGATTGTGGGATTGCTCTCACTGGAAATTCCCATGTTTTGTTTATCTGTTTAACCATGAAACTCATTCAATGTTATTAACGTTTTATAACAACTAATTATTTGAAATGTATGATTTAGCCACCTATCTTTTTATACCTAAATTCATTTCCTTTTAACTTTTAAGTTCTATTCTTGCGAAAAGATACATGCTGACCTGTTTAATCAATTACAATTTTAGCAATCTCATGATTCTCATCCAAATACAAAAAATCAATTTTCACTGAAACTTTCATATGCATAATAATGTCCCAATAACAACAAAATTGAAAATACAATTAGGATGAACTAATTCATTTCCATGCACCAAAAGAAACAGATTGAAGAGATATTCGACCAATAAACAAATCCTTCAAATGCTGCTTACACAACCCAATTCGCCTCCCGTTTATACTCGGATGAATACAAGTCGAAAATCCCGTTTTCCAAACAGGAAACTTTTGTCTTTGCATTACATGGATTGTATAAACACATGGTGCATCCACCCTACACCCCAAAACAAAACAACCACATGGTCTAGATTCACTCACAATTCTTGCTAAAGACACTAAACACAAACCACTATAAGGAATCCCATACATCAATCCCTCATCACATTCCAATCTCTCATCATATTCCAATCTCTCGTTTTCAATCTCTTCGGTTGACGGGATTCCACTCAAATCGGAATCGAATTTCTTCTCAATTTCAGTCTCATGTAATCTATACTTTGTAGCCAATGTACGAATGCAAGATTTCCTAATTTGTATACTAATAATATGTTTCACTTCATTGAAATTGTCACATAAACGATACCATTTAACCCAACGCGACACTAAACCGGAAAACCAATCGATTATATGATCGTGGTCTAGTAACACAAGCATACGGCACGCGCGTGGGATTCCTTCGGAATTGGTGATTCCGTACCTTTGGAGACACATTCTTATAGCCTTTATCGGGGCAAGAACTTCGGTAATGGAAACCGATTCCGATTCCGATTCCGGGAGAAGGGTAAGAACGGATGAGGTCTCGGAAGAAACGTAGTTTTTAACGTGATTTTGGAAAGTGTAAAACGAGTCTTTTAGGTCTTGGGGAAGGGCGTTTTCGGTAATTAACTTTGATAAGATGGATTCTTCGGTGTCGGTGTATTTCGAATCCATGTCTTGCATACGGATCTTTAGTAAGACTTTATACCAATGATCGGTTTCCATTCCGGGTTTACGAAAGCGTGACACCTGGCTCAAAACCGAGGTACAGTCAGCAAGATGTTTGATTTCTGACTCTTTGACTTTCTTGAATCCATGACCTAAGCATTTTTTCCCGATTCTAATCATACATTCATCCCATGCTTCTTGTTTTTGTAATGCAAATAACTCCACTTTTTCCTTTAACTTATGAACTGCTCTAACTGCAGGATTCTCTCTCATGCTCTTTTTTACAATATTGCCACTGAATTTAACCCCTCGAGGATCATTACATGGAAAAATATCCGACTTATTGTCGACTTCTAAGTGTAGAAATTCCCGAATGAAGTTTTCAATCTCTGACTTTAAAGTCAAACTCACTTCTTTGGAACCCTTTATAACAATGAGAATTTCATCCATTAATCTACAACAATGTATCCTAACTCCTGATGTATTTCCTTCGTTTTGTTGACTCATTTGTCTTCTAAACCAGCCACGTAGCTTTGACTTTGACTTTGACCCGTCGTGTTGACTATCAAGAGCTTCGTATTTCATTGACAAGTTAAGAATTTCATGGTCAAAGAGGTCAAGATAAATATTCATTAAAACTGGAGATAACAAACCCTCTTGTGGAAGACCATGGCCTTTTGCAAAGCCTCCAAATTCCATATTCAAGACTCCAACATCAAACATGCTGTGAATCAAAGAATACAATTTGGGATCTTGGATCTTGGTTTCCATTGTTGATATGAGCTTAGAAAGGGTAGAATCGTCAACTTTTTTGTTGACTATCACCGTGAACCACCAATTGGAATTGGAGACTTGTTTACGGATGTACTTCAGAGCTGATGAGTGTCCTCTTCCACTTCGACACCCGTGTGAAATCTTGGAATAATGAGGCTTGTAAACAACTTCTAAAGCTATTCTAATGGCTTCTTGAATGATGGTTAATTTGAGATTTGGAAGCACGAGTTTTTCTTTTTGTTTTTCTTTTTTTGCTCCTTTTGTTGAAATGGAATAGACATTGGAATTGATATCAAAATTTCCAGAAGATAATTCTTGTGCTAGAGAGTCAAAGTTGATATCATCAGATTCTGATAGTAAACTGATGTTTGAGTTGACCCTAATAATGTCATAAGCATCTTGAAGGGTATATGGATTAGCAATTACTTTCTCAATTAGATTATGAAATTTTCCATCTTTGAATTGATCTTTTACGGATTTCTTTATGCGGGATTCTAGAAACCTTTTCAACTCTAAACGGGTTCTTGGTTTTCTTTCATTAACCAAAGAAGACTCTTCAACCAAACAGGCTAAGTTGCTTGCTAATGACATTGTGTCAATGTTACTGTTGTTTCCATTGTTATTGGATTTTAGAGATGAATCAACTGAATGACTGATATATCTTTTTCCTGCAAGGACATACAAGAATCCAAGTTATGGATGCCTGTAGTGGATTATTATTGAGTGAAGAGCTAGAAAAGGAAAAGAGGGATTACCTGTTAATAGATTGGCAGAAATGAGATGAAAACATAGATGAACATTTGTGGTTCTGTTTATAAGTTTCCTCCTGCAAATCATTGGTAGACATACAGACCACATGTTGCATATACATGTATGTCTACCAGCAGCAGCTACATCCTGGATTTAAGAGGGAGAAATTAGGGATAAAATTAATGCATCAAGCTTTTACTCAATGAAAACTCCATTCACTTTCAAAGTCTCTTGTCTTAGCCATCTTCAACTACTAAAGGCATGGATGTTAAGGATCAGACTGTGGTGCAACAAGTGAAAAGATGCATATTAAGAAAGTACTATATAAATCCCTCTCAGGCATTTGATCAAACAGCTTGCGTGCAAGGCCAACCATCCCAACTCAGATAAAAAACCATCATACATACAAGCCTTAAGAACACATATTAATTCAAGAGACATAGATATCATATAGGAACAGCAAACACATTCCTTTTTTTACAGATATCATATATGAACAAAAAACAAGTCGCAAATCAGTAGCAGCAAACAAGTAGCTGTGGCTATCGAAGGCAGAAAAAAAAAAGGAAGAAATCGACCAAAATTAATTGATAATAACACCGGCATCAATTGATAACCTTGAAATCGGTATCAAACTATCAATTGATATGAAGATTGGCGATTTCTAAAGAAAGCAAGAAAATATGGAAGAAAGAGAGCAGAAATTAAAAGGAAGAAAAATGAACCTGGGTGGACTGTGAAGGAGTAGCTATGGCTATCGAAGGTCTCTGGCCGGTGGCTTCACAGGGCGCGAGCAGGGAAGGGAGTCGACGTGACGAGAGAGAAGCAATGCTGTGGAGTAGTAAGCAGAAGTGGAAAAAAGAAAAACGGCATGGGTGTGATGTAATATAATTTTCAATTTAAAATTATAACTTTTAATATGAGTTTATTTTTTATTAAAGAAAAAGCAATTTACACAAATGTCCCAACTTTTTATTTATGTTTTTTCTAAATAATAATTTTGAAAATTTTATAGATTAATCATTGATATTTTTGAAAATTTTACATATTAACTTTTCCATTTTTAAGAATATGTTTCTTATACTATAATGTTCCTATACATATTACTTTAGAAATTTATTATTTTATATATATATATATATATATATATATATATATATATATATATATATATATAAATATAAACAGATGATCAAACAAAATCAATCTCTAAAACTAAAATTGTCAAAATTTCAATCTGATTTGATTGTAGGATCATAGAATCGGGATCTGATCTGATCCTATTTTTTTTTTTCTTTAAATGACCGTTTATCATTTTGTATTGTGACTTGTGATTAATGTTTTGAAGTGTTTATATCTTTTGAACGGAAAATTAAATATTTGATATATTTTTTATGTTTTAAAATTATAAATTAAAATTATGTTTTATTTTGTGAGATCTTAGGATTCCGATCTCGATCTAGCAAACCTAAAAGCAACCATACTTAGGTTGTGTTTGGCGCGTCACAGCTAGCTGATAAGCTAGCTTATTTTTTGAGTTTTTTTATGTTTGTCGTGTTTGGTAAGCCAAAAAGTAGCTGATAAACTAGCTTATAAGTTAGCTTTTTGAAAAGCTACTTAAACTAGCTTTTTAGGAGCTTTTCTTAAATTTTCCAAATACACCTCTTAATTAATTATAGAAACACGTATTCTTACATATCCTTTTATGTAATTTTATATATTTCAGCTAGCTTTTCAGCTAGTTTTACCAAACATTATTTTTTATCAGCTAACTTTTCAGCTATCAGCTAGCTTTTCAGCTAGTCCGCCAAACATAGCCTTAGATACCAATCTCCATAACATTGGCCGAAACTATTTATGCAAAATAAAATAGTATCTTTCTATGAATTTAAATATGGATGTAAAGTTATTTTTCTTTTTTATTTCTAATTAAAATAGTAACTTACCTTTTTTTTTTTAAATAAAAAAACAATGATTTTTTCAATAAAAATTTGAAAATATAATAGTATCATGATATTTTCCCGAACAAATATAAATGATATAAATGTTTTTCGTTAGATTTTTGTGTAAAAAGTTCTTTTGAAGAAACTAAAATTTTCTCACGCTCTAATTAAAAGAATATATGTGTTTTTATGAATTCATTAGATTTTAATAAATTCATTATTCAAATTAAAAAATTGAAAGAGTTTACAAAAACAACTATTTTATTACTTAAAATAGTTTTTTTTTTTTTGAATGATTAACCTACACATCTTGTGTTTGCAATAATTTTATAAAATTAGAATAAGATATAATAAAATTACCAACATAATCCGGAACCCTCAATATAAAACAGTCAATTGAAGTCATAAATTAAATCAAATAATCTATAGATTGCCTTATCTATTTCTATTGAAAGAAAGTTCATTGTTTATAGAAACGTAGGAAAGTATTATTATATGGAGCATGTCGACAATTGGAACCGGGTCAACCCGCTGCGATATATATATGAAGTCGGTCTACCAAGTCCCAACCACACGAATCCCGTATATTAGGTTGTTGCATACCCAATGACGAAGCCTTTACAATTTCTCGAACTCGATGCTTCATTTCTTCATCGACTTTAAGATCATCTTTGATCATGGCTTCAGGTACACTTATAATCTAAGATTTTCAAATAATTGCACAGAAACCAGGATTTTCATGATACGACACATAAATATCTTTCGTTTGAAAATTGAAATTGTGGGTTGCCCTGTTTAATTGAAGACGCATCCTGAAATTTGAAATTGGTATGTTATGATTGTTATTAAGAGATATTAATAAAATTGCAGATTTTGCTAAGAATATTGTCGCTGAACTCGAATCTGCGTCGCAGTTGAGGGCTGCGGGGTTCTTCATAACACGAAGACCATGGCTTGGTAAACCTTAAACCTTAATCCCATCTTTCCATGTCATTTTCATGTTATGATTGCTTATTCCTAGTCGCTTTTGCTTTTTCTCGACAATTTTCGGTTTCGTTAGCATAAAATTTGTGGACATAACGTTCCAATTTAGGTTTTCTAACTTCAATGTGGAAACAAAATCAATCAATGTCAATTAAGTTTCCATATGTAGGCGGTTTTGTCTAGAAGATAATTCAAGTAAAGAAGAAAAAAACCCTAGTTTTTCACACTTGTTTTTTCCATGTGAATGACTACAGATCTATATGGGGTTAATGTAAGACCAGTTGCTCCTTTTGGTAGCACATGTAATAAACCAGTGGTTGATTTGTCACTCATCCATAGAAGCTTGCCAGATGAATTACTGTTTGAGGTATGTAAATGTTAACCATTTGCATTGCTTCATAGTAATATCTTGTTTGGACAACATATTATATCAATAATAAACCATGATTATCTAATCTTAAAACATTTTTATGTAGATTTTTGCAAGAATGACTCCATATAATTTGGGAAAAGCAGCCTGTGTTTGTAGAAAATGGAGAAATACCGTTCGTAACCCTGTGTTTTGGCGCAATGCATGCTTAAAAGCCTGGCAGGTATTTTTGTTATTGATGTGCAAAAATTGCAATGCTGCATTATTAAAATTTTATTTTTAAAATATGTGTATGTGTATCAAATTCTTTCAAGATCTCTGGTGTTGTGGAAAACTATAAGCTTATGCAATGCAATTATGATTCTTCATGGAGGAAGATGTGGCTTTCAAGGCCAAGAGTTCGCATGGATGGTGAGTTGTGAATGTTTATTGGTTGATATAACATTATATTTGCATACTAATAAATAAGATTGTAAACTTACTTATTTTGATTTTTGATTTTTAATGCAGGTATATATGTGAGTAGAAACACGTATATTCGTGCTGGAGTTGCAGAGTGGAAAGTCACAAATCCAGTTCATGTGGTATGTATATGTTTGCTATTTAAATGAAACACAATTAGCATGGATAGGAAATATATTATAAAATGTTATTTTTTATATTTCTGTAGGTATGCTATTATCGATACCTCAGATTTTATCCTTCCGGAAGGTTTTTGTACAAGGTTAGCCAAATTTCTGTTTTCTTGTATGACATTATTATAATAAAAATATAATTTTTTGAGCATGTTGTTCTGTTATGAAATGATTAGAATTCTTCTGAGAAGATTAAGGATGTTGTGAAGTTCATGAAATTGCGTTCTACTAAAGCTGAGATTTGTCATAGTGGGCGCTACACAATGTCCGAAGATAAGGTTTTACTTCACAATATATGTATTTTTTTTTTCATCATTTGTTGTTGCATATAAATATAAATATAATATCAATGGAATGTGTGTGTGTTTTGCAGGTGGAAGGGGCTCTTTTGTATCCTGGAATGCGTCCCACGATTTGGAGGATCCGATTGAGGTATGGTAGCCGAAGGGTATAATTGGAATAATATGAGAAAGATAGATTTAAATTTGAAGGTGTTTTTTTTTTAATGGTTGGATAGGTTAAGAGGTACGATAGCAGGGGCAAACAATCGGATGGATCTTCTATCAATTGTGACAAGTGGGGTCCACGAGAATGAGGTTCCAACGGGACCCGATGGTGACATTCTTGCAGTGGTTGAAGGCTGGGAAGATGATGAAACACACAATGCAGATGTTCCTGCTATTTCTCATACAAGAGGCCTAACACCTTTTGTCTTTGTTCCATTTGAAGAGGTATATTGTTTATTACTTACAAATTTCTTATTATTATTTTTATTATTATTATTTTTTTTATTTTTATAGGCGGAAACATCGGTTTTAAATCTGCCTGTGGAACGCATGGATTATTATGTACCTGGTTGAATGGTATTGGAATTGGGAAATGAAGACAAAAACGACTGATATTTGTAAATAAAATTGTTTATCTGTTGTTATATTTGTTGAAAGTTGTATGTTATAAATGTTGTATAATAATAATGTTAGTTGTCAGTTGAAGGGTCTTGTTAATATTTTTTATAATAACACGATGCTGCTAGACAAAAAAAACATGTGTATTTTAAGTTGTGCCCCTCTTATTGTGGTTGTGACTTTGTGCGAGATGATTTGTTTTTAAGTTGTGCCCTCTTTAACACTACCTCCGTCTCAAATTATAGTCCACTTTTGACTTTTAAAGTCTTTTTTCTTCAACTTTGATCTTAAATATTTTCGTTTTTGATAGATAATACTTGATATGCAAAATGTATAAATGTATTGTATTTTAAATGTTTTTTCATTGTTATAATTTTTATCAAGTAATATATAACACAAATAAAAATATTTAAGGTCAAAGTTGAAAAAAAGACTTTAAAAGTCAAAAGTAGACTATCAATTTGGGACGGAGAAAGTAATTCTTAATTCACAAACCTCTTTTATAATTACTTTAAGTAAAAAGTTTTAGTATTTGTGAGTTGAGGCCTGAGGGCGAAAAGGTAGCCGTTAGTGAAGTCACACGAGAGAGAAGACGATGGGAGGTGAATTCTAGCGGACTACGAATGCAAATCTTTGTAGTAGAAGTGATATAAACGTCTGCAGAATGTAACACGAAAGATTGTTTTTTAAAGTCTGCAAACCATGAGGATGTTTGAGATTTTATTTTGAAATTAGAAAAAGACTTTTATTCAAAATGACTAGTGAAAAGGAGATTTTAAAAAAATGTTTAAATTAGTTTTTTAATGGCAAAAGTTAATAAGTTAAAAAGTGTTTGGTTGACTTATTGACTTTGTTTGTTTTTTATTCTAATAAGTCATAAATTATTTTAAAAAATCACAAATTGTAACTTTTTCAAAATTTATTTTCAAAAACTAAACAAAAAGTTGTTTTAAAAGTATTTATTAGGTAATCAAACATATTTTTTAACTTGCCAACTTTTCAAAAAGTCAATAAGTTAAAAAAAAGTTTTTAGATGAAATCCCAAACACAATTTAATTTTTTTAAAACATAAAAGTCTATTTCATTAATTATAGTTTTACAATACTTAAAAATTAAATTCAGACAACCGACAATTCTATACAATTGTAACATTGTATCTCCAAAAATTTTCTTATTAAAACATTATTGCTTGTATGCATTACAGTGTTGTAAAACTCGCCGAGTTGGCCGATTACTCCTCCGAGTACTCGCTACTCCCCCCCCCCCCTTGCTGAGGCGAGTTACATAATCTCGAGTACTCCCCGATCGACCCCTTACAAACTGAGTAGTGTTGTGAAATTCGGTCAACTTGGTGATTAATATGTATAATATACTTATAATTTATTATTTAACACACACACACATGTGATTATTACTACATATATATCTTAAATTTTCAGTAATTATTCACGAAGTGAGACCATTATGTGTTTTTCATTTTTTGTGTATTCACATGTATCCAATTTTGTTATATATTTCAATCAACTTATGATTTTATCTTATGATTTTGACATATATAATTTCCCTAAAAATATTTCTACTCAAATTTCCAAATCCGAGTACTGAGTACTCGCTACTCGGTAGTCGGCCGAACAGGTACCGAGTAACGAGTTCTACAACCTTGATGCATTATATTTAAAAATAAACAAAGCATGTGTATAATAAAACTATTGATCTAACTGGAACTTTTTAACACACAAGTGGAGAAAGAATTACATCAATTATGGTTAATGTTTTTGTCAAATGAATATTACAACAAACAACTGAACCAGTTGCAGAGGGTTATAATCTTTTTCGAGGAAGAAGAAGATCCAAACTTGCAATGAGAAAATTAGCATAAAAAACACAAGAATCCTACAAGCTACACGAAGCATTATAATTACTAGCATTGGTTCCACTTCAAGGAAATGATAAGCTGTCATTTCACAATCTCAATATTTACATAAACTATAACCAATTGCAATATACTATTTTCAAGCAGAAAGAATCACATCAGAAAAAAAAACATCCCATTTACACAAACTAGTACCTTAGTGCTTTGTGAAAGATGAAGTCCAAACTTACCTCCATCCCAAGGAGTGTCGTCTGGTCTGCAACGAAAATAGAAGTCATCAATGATATCATTTGTTTTCAAGAAAAAAAATGTATCATATGATATATATATATATATATATATATATATATATATATATATATATATATATATATAAGATGAATTTACACTCCTACATACCCAAAAATGACAGCATTACATAGCATTATATTGTTATCTACAAGTGTGTCACTGATACCAAATGGAGGATCCTGCTGCAACCTTTTAAAGTCCATCATTAACCTCTTCTTTGCGGCACGTGTAGACATTCTCCTCCCATGTTACAACTGAATTCAATGAACGTGAAAAGTAAGAACATTCTTGTGTCTTCTACATGTTAATCATCTACCTAACTGTAGCCATGAGTGTGTGGATGTGTGTTCCATTATTCGTAAAGTGATTCTTGCGAGTTATTGTGAGTAATTAGTTTCAAACTTGTTTACTTACGACTTTAAATAATATATAATCAGAAAGTTAGAGTCTTATCTCGAAATCACTCTTTCGTAAACAATTAAAATGCAATAATCATTTTATAAGAACATTCAACCCCTAGAAACCACGTTGGTAAAGCTGTTCGGAGGTCGGATTCGTTGAAGGAGATTACAGAAATGCAAACTTGTTTTCGTTTTCAGGGGAAAATATGGAGCTACTTTAGAGTGTGTATGGTGGTGCGATCGGACAGGAGAAAGACGGTGGTTTTGGTATAGATGATAACAGCACGAGGACGCTATGAGAGGTTGAAGAAGATTGGTGGAGGGAGGCGTCGATGGGGTGTTAGGTGTTATTTGTGCACCTTTTTG
Organism: Lactuca sativa; assembly: GCF_002870075.4. Lineage (NCBI taxonomy): Eukaryota > Viridiplantae > Streptophyta > Magnoliopsida > Asterales > Asteraceae > Lactuca > Lactuca sativa. The sequence goes on along the minus strand of NC_056628.2, from coordinate 197,770,821 downwards.
CACACCTTTTAGTCCCATTTCATGCATCTATTTAGCATAATTGTTCTTCCTTTTTCTTGCATTTCATCATATTCATGTTAGTCTCTAGAGCAACCTTATTTGCACACTTTTATGTCCTTTTCAGGTAAATCAGAGGTTGGAACGCGATTTGGGAAGTGCCGAGAAGCATTGGTGAAGATTTCGGGATGATCGGGCGAAGAACGAAAAAGTTGGAAAAATCAAGTTTGGAATTGGAGTCAGAGAGGTACACGAGGCGTGTTGAATTTACACTGAAAAGTGGGCACAGGGCGTGTTTGACCAAAATGGGAGCTATTGACCATGCTGAACACGGGGCGTGTCAGTTTAGCCTATTTTAACACGGGCCGTGTTCGACCCAAAAACCAACTTTTGGCAGTTTTTCCTATCTTTCATATTACGGGTTGAGGGCCATTTTTACACACACACACAACATATCAGAGCACCATAGGAGAGGAGAATTCGAAGGTTTTTGCAAGGGTTTGTCCATTAATCATTTGGAAACATTAATTCTCATTTTTGTAAGTTGTAATTACACTTAATTTCATCTTTTAGACTTTTGATTTTGTTCTAGCCATGTGTGGCTAGAACCCTAGTTTCTCCAATTTCATGTTTTGACTTCTTGGTAGTGACTTCAATCATATGACCTGATGTTTGTTCTTAATTTCTATCTAGTGAATTTGATTTAGCTTTAATCGAATGTTTGATTCTAATTGTGATTCTTATTGGCTATTTGAATTAGGGTTAGGTCATTCAAATTATCTCTTTTACAAAATTCGTAATTGTTTTGTGAAATTGAACAAGTAATAAGCACTAAACTGATTTCCATTGAATGAATTTAGTGTAAAATCTTATTCACACACTCTTACGCTCCCGAGCTTGTGAGGAGTATTGGGTGTTGTTGGGAACATTCACATAAAGTTTAATGCAATCTTTAAACCTAATTCTAAGAGCGTTTTTAGATTAGGTTAGTAAGGTTAGGGTTAATCAAAGAGCTTGTTTTGGTTAATTAATGTGGTGAATGGGAAGTGTTAGAGCTTGTTAACACTTTCAAGTACCAACTTAGATAGAGTTAAGCAAATATCATGTTATCTTGGAATCACATTGCTAAGCTGTCATACATGAGGTTGGAGTCCTTACCATTTCTGAATTTAATTCACTCTTTTAGTTGATTACTTGTGTTTTTAAGTGTTTGTTTTAATTATTTTATTCTAAACCCCCCTCTTTACTGTTGGTGACCATAATACCTTGCGCAAGGAGGTATAGAATAATTATCATGTGTCTCTGTGGATCGACCATGCTTGCCTTGTACGACCTTTTAGTGCAATATAGTGGGATTCTTTTGGAGTATATCGTACCCCTTTATTTGTTGGGTTTGACACGCCTAACAAATTGGCGCCGTTGCCGGGGACACGGTGTTACTAATTGTTTTATGCCAAGATCTTTTCGTACAGGTAAACCATTGTCACTTGATTCGGAGATAGAGAAGACTGCAAGGAGAATACGGAGGCAAGCCAAGCTTCGTAAGAGGCAACCGGTTTCCAGGACTTCTTCGCCATCTACTCCCCCGGCCAATCAACATTTGGGAGGACATATCCCTCTCAAGTGTATCCGCATCAGAAACAGAAAGCCTCTCAATCTCATCTCAACCAAACCCACCTAATAATACCACCCCACCCTCTTCACCTAATCATCATATCCCAAACACTACACCCACAGAAACATCAACTACTACTCATACCATAGGAGATAACCACGGAGGGAATCCACCTCCAAACCCACCACTCGAACAAACCCTCCTCCAATGGTCAAGACAAGAGGTTACTAAACAACCTCTTTGTATCACATATCCAACTGCCACAAACCTTGAACTAAAATCCGGGCTTATCCACATACTCCTAACTTTTAGAGGTTTGGAGAATGAAGATATTCACAAGTTCCTCACTGAGTTCCATGTAGTATGTGTGGGTATGAAACCACACAATGTCACGGAGGACCAAATCAAGCTTAGGGCATTCCCCTTTGCGGTGCAAGATGCAGCCAAAGACTGGCTTTATGACCTCCCACCGGGGACGGTAACTACTTGGGTAAATCTTGCAAGGTTGTTTTTGGATAAGTACTTTCCCGAGATGAAAGCTTCAGCCCTACGAAGGGAAATCATTGGAATCAAGCAACACAAAAGAGAAGCTTTTCACACATATTGGGAGCGATTCAAGAAACTTTGTGCTTGATGCCCAAAGCATGGAATTACCGAATATCAGCTTCTCCAATATTTCATTGAAGGAATGACCCCAATGGAAAGAAGACTTCTCAATGCTTCTAGTGGCGGATCTTTACCCGATAAGACTCCAACCGAAATCCGCAATCTAATTAAGAACATGGCTGAAGATTCCAAACATTCAAGCCATGATGAAGATGTTGGATTAGTGTCTAAGCCCGTAACCATATTTGGTAAATACTTGACCCGGTTGTGCATGGTCCTTTTGGGTTGCCTTCACCAAAGCAACTTGACCGGAGAAATAAATAGAGAAAGTGGTTATTATGATTTATTAATATGTTATAAGAATAATATATTAAAGGAGAAATCATATTTGTTTAATTAATATTGGTCAATAATTAATTAGGAATTAATTTTGTGATCAAGTGTAATTAATTAAACTAGAGGGGCTGAATTGTAATTATGTGATAGTTGCAAAGTAGGGCAATGATTATCCTTGTTAAAGGATGTACGAATTCAAGGATAAGGATATCCTCGAAATCGTCCAATGTCCAAGAGATAAGGGTTTTTCAAGGCTTATCTTGTGGTTGCTTGGTGGGCAAGTAACTGGATAAGGATAAGGACTGAAACCCTAATTCCAACCCTATATAAAGACCCCTAGGCCTTAAGAATTCGTCCACTTGCTTCTAAGAGCTCCCAGGGACGATTTCTACCTCCTCCCTTTTCTCTCTATAGCCTCTCCAATTGCTTGTGGTGTTTGTGAACCATTAGAGGCACTACACTTGTGGTGCTTGCTTTCAAGACTAAGGGTTTGAAGATTTAAGTTGTTATTGCAATATAACAAAAAGAGGTATGTGATCTAGCCTTCTATGTGATTTTCGAAAATAACATGCTACATTAGGGTTTTATCCATGTGTTCATAATGTTGTGTATCTAATAGTGAAAACATAGATCCAAATTAGGGTTGCATGCACACATAGGATTGTTTGTATAAAACCCATCAGTGGTATCAGAGACTTTGGTTAACTTGTTTTCAATTAGTATTATTCAATTGTATGAACTTGACAAATTAGGGTTTATAGCCAATAAACCCTAGGATGCCATAGATTTCGAGATTAGGGTTTCCTAACCCTGATTTGCGAAAATCTTGAAAAGGGTTTTTGAATCCTTTCCTTTTAATCCAAGATTTCGAAATCTAGGGTTTGCAAACCCTTAGATTTCGAGATTTTCCTCCTTCCCCAAGATAAGATCCTAAATTTTAGGGATTTGGATAATCCCATATCTTGTAATTATCTTTTAATAGTTAAATATGGTAATTAATGATTTTGAATTATCCCCTCCCATTATTTTCGAAATTTAGAGGGATAAAAGGGATTAGAATAAGTTAATTGTTTAAATGGTAATTATCCTCATGATTTAGATAATCTTGTATGATTTGATAATTTAAATTAATTTTTTAATTTAAGATAATTATTAAATCAATGGTTTTAATATTTAAAATTTTAATTTAAATGGTATTAAATTTCGAAAATTTTAAATTGAAGATTAAAACCCTAGTATTTTGAAATGTTTAAAATACACCCTATACTATTATATTATTACAAGCTTAATATATATATATATATATATATATATATATATATATGTGTGTGTGTGTGTGTGTGTGTAAAATTAAAATGCTAGTCTTACCGTTAGTAGGCCTCATTCACGAAGTCAGTCTATAAGGTGGGTATAAGGTTGCTGCCTATAAAATGGCGCTTAATAGGTGTACACTCACACCCACCGCTTGCTTGAATGGTGGAGGGTCGTTAGCCGAACGGGTAGGATAGGGCAATCATCTCCTCATTAATAAGTATAATAAATCTATATAAAGTAACTAAACATTTTTACAAATTCCCAATCCTAGTTACTTTAGGCAAAAGTGAAGTTGATGCAATCCCATGAAATTACACTTTGCACCCTTGCTAAGAGGTTAGTGGAGCGTGTGTGGTTTACCGGCACACTAATTGGTTCTAAGAAAAGGTGGTAAAGGGTGATTCATTGCTTGTCATAGTTAGATGGAGCGTGTGTGATTTACCGGCACAACGAATAGGTGATTGTAACAATGAAGGCACCATGTAGATTTGCATGGTTACTCACACCCACTTTGTGATCCTCGGCATCCCAGTCACAAACGAGAGGGGCATATCGAGAATTAAACATGCCATTGAAAGGTTCAATGAATCTCAAGAAAAATCTAGGAATTCTCAATACATTTAAAACTTAAGCTTATGTTTTTCATGGTGAAGAATTAGTGAATCGTCATTCACTTACCTCCAAATTATTTGCATGTTGGATTACGACATCCCTTTTCTAATATGTAAATAATGTTGTTGGATCCTAGCCCTAATTTTTCATTTTGGGTGTTTAATTAGGGATTCAATTCTAATCAAACTTTGTCCTTTCTATTTGTAGATGTCTAACGCAAACAACGTTGCTGCTAACTCATTCACGCTAATGAGCCTTTGTCAAAAAGTGACTTTCGATGGATCGAACTTTAGCAAATGGATAATATACATTCGCACTATTGCGCGTTACGAGGACAAAGAGTATGTTCTCGATGAGAAGATCGAGAAGATCAATCCGGAAACTGCTACTCCCGAAGAAATGGTTGTCTTTGAGACCCATGAGCGTGATGCAACGAAAGTTCATTGCATCATGATGGCCACAATGAACTCCGAATTCCAAAAGTCCTATGAGGACATGTATCCCTATGAGATGCATAAAGACTTGATGGAGAGATATCACCAAAGCGCGAGGCAAGAGTGCTATGAGATCAGTACGAATATGATCACTGCTAAAAAGGGAAGTGGAGAGTCTCTAACCGTGCACTTGCAAAAGATGCAAAGGTATGTTGATCGTCTTCGCTCTTCACTCCTTGCCCTCATGCTACAACCAATTTAGGATGACCTACCACATGAACAAGGAAGAGGTCACCCTAAGCAAACTCCAAGGGCTCCTAAGGACTACTGAGAGCAACATTAAGGACAAGTCTGTTGCACCAACTCCTAATCCATTCGTTGCTCCTGTTTTGGCTATAGGGAAGGGAAGGGGCAAGAAGAGGAAGGATTCGTCAAAGAGCCACCGCAAGGGAAAGTCCCAAGATGGTTCATATTCTAGTGGGACCAAGGTTGATCTTGCTAAGCCCAACCCTAACCCAAAGGAGGCAGAGTGTCATCATTACCACAAAATAGGGCATTGGAAGAGAAGCTGCCTAGAATATCTGCAAGCCATCAAGGATGGAAAGATCAAGCCATCTTATGCAGGTATATACACAATTAAATCTGATGATTCATCTCATGCTATTTCTTGGGTTCTTGATACAAGATGTGGTTACCTCATTTGTTCTGATTTGCAGGGACTAGGAAGAAATAGGGATGTGGAGCTTGGAAGAATAAATCTAATCAATGGGAACAGAAGAACGTCGGCTGTTACCAAGATTGGAGTATATTCTTTAGTGCTTAGTAATGAATTGAATTTAGATTTAAACAATTGTTGCTACTCGCCAGATATGGCAAGAAACATCATTTCATTTCATGGTTTATTTAGACAAGGATTTAAATATTCGTTTAATAATGAGAATGGTTCTATTTATGCTTATCTAAATGGTGTTTTATACTTTGAAGCAATGCCTTGTAATGGAATTTATGAAACTGTTATGGTTGTAGATAACCTAGGAAATGACGTGTTGTGTATGGATTCTTCCAATAGTATGGATAAAGCATCTTTGTGGCATTGTCGTCTTGGACATGTCAACAAGAAGCGCATAGCCCAACTCCAAAAGGATGGAGTGTTGGAGTCATTCGACCTTAGGGAAGATGACACGTGCGAATCTTGTTTGCTTGGAAAGATGACCAAGTCACCCTTCACTGGCACTTGTGAGAGGGGTGAGGGTTTATTGGATCTCATACATACCAATGTATGTGGGCCCTTTAGATCCACCACAAAGGATAGGAACCGCTTCTACGTGACTTTCACCGATGATTATAGTAGATATGGGTATATTTACTTAATCAAGCACAAGTCATAAATGTTTGAAAAGTTCAAAGAGTTCAAGCATGAAGTGGAGAATCAATTGGGCAGGAAAATCAAGATGCTTCTATCCGATCGAGGAGGAGAGTACCTAAGTCTTGAATTCCACGACTATCTCAAGGAATGCAGAATAGTTTAGCAATTGACGCCACCTAGGACACCGCAGTTGAATGGTGTGGCAGAAAGGCGTAATCGAACCTTGTTAGACATGGTCCGTTCTATGATGAGTGGTGCTTCACTACCTATCTCATTCTGGGGGTATGCCTTAGAGACTACCGCCCATATCCTTAACCGAGTCCCTACAAAGAAGGTTGACAAAACACCTCACGAGATGTGGATAGGGAAGGCTCCATCATTGGCACATATCAAGGTTTGGGGCTGTGAGGTTTTCGTAAGACGAGAGACTCACGACAAGCTCGAACCTCGTAGTGAGCGATGTATTTTCATCGGCTACCCGCAGAGATCCTTTGGATATCTCTTCTATAGACCGAGTGACAATGTTGTCTTCGTTGCGAGGAGAGGGGTTTTCCGAGAGCGAGAACTCAAAAGCCAAGTAGACAGTGGGAGGCAAATCGATCTTGAAGAGATTCAAGAATCGAGCGATGAAGGAGCCTCTACCGCTGGTGCTCAACCCGAGGAGGAAACTCCGGTTGAACCAATTGACGAGTCCTTACCTTTTAGACGTTCCAAAAGAGTTAGAGTTCAACCCCAGTTGTATGGTTTTCATATTACTACCGAAGGAGACACGTATATTAGTGACAGTACACTAGTAAATCTAGATGAACCTAACAGCTATAAGGAAGCCATGGCAGGTCCAGAGTCTGTAAGATGGAAGGAGGCGATGGACAGCGAGATTCAGTCCATGTATGACAACCAAGTTTGGAATTTGGTTGAAAATGTGCCCGGACGTAAGACGGTTGGGTGCAAATGGATCTTCAAGAAGAAAATCGGCGTGGATGGGAATGTGCACATGTATAAGGCACGACTGGTGGCGAAGGACTTTACTCAAACTCCCGGAGTTGACTATGATGAGACCTTCTCACCAGTTGCTAAGATAAAATCTATTAGGGTGATGCTAGCCATTGCTGCATTTCATGATTATGAGATATGGCAAATGGATGTCAAGACCGCTTTCCTTAATGGGAAGTTGGTTGAGGATGTTTACATGACTCAGCCAGAGGGTTTTTTCGATACAAAGCATCCCAATAGAGTGTGCAAGCTTGAGAAGTCCATTTATGGACTTAAGCAAGCATCTCGCAGATGGAATCTTTGCTTTGATGAGAAAGTCAAAGAGTTTGGATTTGTACGAAGCGAAGATGAATCATGTGTATATGTCAAGGCCAGTGGGAGTATAGTTAGCTTCCTCGTTTTGTATGTCGATGACATACTGCTCATGGGAAACGACGTCCCGACTCTGCAGGAGGTTAAGTCCTGGCTCGGGAAGTGCTTCGCTATGAAGGACCTCGGAGAGGCTTCCTATATTTTGGGAATAAGGATAGTGAAAGAACGAAGTAAGAGACTAATAGGACTTAGTCAGAATACTTACCTGGATAAGGTACTAAAATGTTTTAGTATGGAAAACTCGAAGAAGGGAGAACTACCGATACAGAGTAATGCCAAGTTGAGTAAGACTCAAATTCCAAGTACCGAATCCGAGATAGCAGAGATGAGTCGAGTACCTTACGCTTCCGCAGTTGGATCGATCATGTATGCTATGACTTGTACTCGCCCTGATGTGGCCTATGCTTTGAGCATGGTCAGTAGATATCAAGGGAACCCAGGCAAAGCTCATTGGATTGCGGACAAGAACATACTTAAGTACCTTCAGAGGACCAAGGAATGGTTCTTAGTCCTCGGAGGGAGTGATGACTTAAAGGTGCGAGGGTATAGTGACGCCAGCTTCCAGACCGACAGAGACAACTATCGTTCGCAGTCGGGCTCGGTCTTTACCCTAAATGAAGGAGCGGTGACTTGGAAGAGTTCCAAGCAGGAAACTGTAGCTGATTTAACGTGCGAATCAGAGTACATTGCAGTGAGCGAAGCGTCAAAGGAGGCGATATGGTTGAAGAACTTTATTGGTGACCTTGGAGTTGTACATGCCATAAAGGAGACTATGGGAATTTTCTGTGATAATGAAGGAGCGGTTGCCTTGAGCCCTTGACCAAGGAACCGAGGGATCATGGTAGATCTCGACATATCGATAGAAAGTATCACTTTATTAGACATCGAGTAGAAGAAGGACACCTCATGGTTAAGAGGATATCATCAGAAGATAACCCAACAAATCCGCTTACGAAGGGACTGAGTAGGGTTAAGCACTTGCAGCACGCTAGGAGTATTGGGCTGAAGAATGATGTTAGTTTAGATTAGATAGTTTTAGAAACATGTAATAGATAAATGTAATTGACGTTTGATGATTAAATAAAGGAGTATTATTTATGAGTAAAGTTACTATCTTATGTTAATTGTTTAACTATTTTTTCACTTTGCATGTTTTGACTTCCAGAATAATTGAGTTTATTAAGAATAATCGAATTATTCAAACGATCCACAATCGTTCATATGTTGGAAGTAGGTATGAATGAAGATTGTCATGAATTGGTGTGTAGATTGTCTAAATGGTATTATACATAGAAAAAGTTTGCTACAACGTTCATGAGTGCTTATGAACAAGTTTTGAGCATTGGAATAAACCCGCGCTTGCTAGAATCACTTTATGGAATGTGAAAAAAGTGATCGCAAGACGATAATAGCATATGGTCTTAAAACCAAGATATATGGTTTATGGTTTACTAATTGGTTGTACATTGATAATGTGAAACCACATCAGTAAACTGATGTCATAAAACTCATTGTTGTGTGTGATTGATTAGTAAATATTAAATGCATATAAGTTGAAGTTTATCTGTTACTTCTATCCTAAGAGGGTAAAAGCGATATCACAGCCGCTCGATGATTTGATTTGACTTATGTGCCGGGCCCGGTCAGGACTGAATTGATGTGTTCAATTAAGTTCTATGTCAAATGAATCTGAGATCGAGAAACCAACTGCTGGACAATTAGTTCCATGAAATTGTCCGCACAATATCTAAACAAAGGACTATACGATCCCTTATCTAGAGGACATGATACTGATGAGATCAGAGTTCAACAGCGTCTTTGAGAGCTACGATTGCTAATCGAGTTGTACGTTACATTTGTGGTTACTAGACTTATCCAAGTGGGAGATTGTTGGATTAGTGTCTAAGCCTGTAACCATATTTGGTAAATACTTGACCCGGTTGTGCATGGTCCTTTTGGGTTGCCTTCACCAAAGCAACTTGACCGGAGAAATAAATAGAGAAAGTGGTTATTATGATTTATTAATATGTTATAAGAATAATATATTAAAGGAGAAATCATATTTGTTTAATTAATATTGGTCAATAATTAATTAGGAATTAATTTTGTGATCAAGTGTAATTAATTAAACTAGAGGGGCTGAATTGTAATTATGTGATAGTTGCAAAGTAGGGCAATGATTATCCTTGTTAAAGGATGTACGAATTCAAGGATAAGGATATCCTCGAAATCGTCCAATGTCCAAGAGATAAGGGTTTTTCAAGGCTTATCTTGTGGTTGCTTGGTGGGCAAGTAACTGGATAAGGATAAGGACTGAAACCCTAATTCCAACCCTATATAAAGACCCCTAGGCCTTAAGAATTCGTCCACTTGCTTCTAAGAGCTCCCAGGGACGATTTCTACCTCCTCCCTTTTCTCTCTATAGCCTCTCCAATTGCTTGTGGTGTTTGTGAACCATTAGAGGCACTACACTTGTGGTGCTTGCTTTCAAGACTAAGGGTTTGAAGATTTAAGTTGTTATTGCAATATAACAAAAAGAGGTATGTGATCTAGCCTTCTATGTGATTTTCGAAAATAACATGCTACATTAGGGTTTTATCCATGTGTTCATAATGTTGTGTATCTAATAGTGAAAACATAGATCCAAATTAGGGTTGTATGCACACATAGGATTGTTTGTATAAAACCCATCAGAAGAATGGTACACGGATGCACCCCGAGGTGTAAAGGAAGTTCAAACTCCTCATATTGAAATCAACAAGGAAATTATCAACCAATTCAACCACATCAATACCAACAAAAACCACCTTTTCCACCACAAAACTTTCAGCCAAGGCAACCACAACACCCTCCTCATCAATCAAGTTCATCAAGTATGTCCTTAGAGGACATAGTGAAGAGTTTGGCAACTAGTACACAAACTTTCCAACAAGAGACAAAAGCAAGCATAAAGAACTTAGAGAAACAAGTTTCACAGCTTGCTACTTCCGTAAGCAAATTAGAATCTCAAGGAAAGTTACCTGCACAAACTGAAACAAACCCAAGGCACAACATGTGTGCCATCACATTGAGAGGCGGAAAGAGCTATGATGGTCCAGAAGTGCCGGTTGATCAAAAGGAAGAAGAAATAGTGGTCGAAGAGGCAACCAAATAAGGGAAGAAGGAAGAGAAAACAATCGAAAAGAAGCCCTTCATCATTGAGTCTAAAGCCACACCTACTCTATTTCCCGAAAGATTAAAGAGCACGAAGAAAGAACGGGAGGAGAATGAGATCATACAAATGTTCAAGAGAGTTCAAATCAACATTCCACTCCTCGAGGCCATCAAGAAGGTACCTAGATATGCAAGGTTCCTTAAGGATCTTTGTGTATCTGAAAAGAAATTAAAAGGAAATCAAGTCACAACAGTTGGGGAACATGTATCCGCAGTTTTGCAAAAGAGGATGCCCCCGAAGTGCAAGGATCCTAGTGTCTTTACCGTGCTTTGCAAATTGGGTAATCTTCATGTACCCCGAGCCATGCTCGATCTAGGTGCATCCGTAAATGTCCTACCATATTTTCTTTTCAAATCAATTGATGTAGGAACATTGAGCAAAACCGGTGTGATCATCCAACTTGTCGACCGGTCTTTGGTACACCCAAAGGGTGTACTAGAGGATGTGTTAGTGCAAGTCGATCAATTTATCTTCCCGGCTGATTTTTATGTCTTAGATATGGGAGATGATGACTCTCCAAGTTCAAGTTCCATACTTTTAGGTAGACCTTTTCTTAAAACTTCCAAAACAAAAATTGATGTCTACAATGGAACTTTAAGTATGGAATTTGATGGTCAAGTTATCAACTTCAATGTTCAAGAAGAAAAAAACGTTCCTTCCGAGGTTTAATCCGTCAATCTTATGAATTTGATCGAGTCCTCAACTAAAAAGGGTTTAAGTTTGTCTAACAATGAACTTCTAATGTTAGTTTTGCAAGGAAAACTAGACAGGGACAAAGCGAAAGAGCTTGCAAAGGAGGTCGATATGGACAATGAGGTGCTGGAGAGTTTGGAGTTTATTGATAACAAGAAGCATGTGAGGAGTGATGATATAGAACCCAAGCCATCCACCAAAGTCAAAATCCTTCCACCGGTAGAACAAGCACTAGATCCGGGGGTAAAAACTCCATCAAACCCTTTAAAGCTAATACATGTCGAGAAGGAGAGCACTCAACCGGTCATCAACTCAAATAAACTATCGAAGAAGGAAGAGAGTGAGTCGATAACCATGCTGAACAAATACCAAAAAAGGATTGAGTGGACAATCTTTGATATTAAAGAGTTAAGTCCTTTTTGGTTTACGCCCAAAAAGAAAGCCAAAGGAAGGTTGAAGGTTCCGTTGAAGGAGGTGGCAAGAAGATTGATGTGTTGGAGAGGCGCACATACTTAGAACGAAGCATATGCGGGGGCAAAGTCGATCCAACGACTTAAAACAAGGGCAGTTTACCGGGAGGCAACTCGGGGGTATTTTTGTCTTTTTTTAAAAAAAACATTTCCATTTCTTTGAGTTTTTGGTTTTTAATGTTCCAAATGCACTTAAGCATGTTTTTAAATCACCAAGAGGACCTCGGGATGCAAAACTATTTCGTTTGAAGGAAAGAGGATTTTTTGGGTTCAAAAAGTGGGAAGTGGCAAACAGAGCCGTACACGACCCATGTTCATTTTTGCCTTATATTGAGCACAGGTCATGTTCAATCGAGGCAAACATTTTCGCAGTCAGAGGGGTACATGGCCCGTGTCTTTTTTACCTTATGCCCAACACGGGCCGTGTTCAACCATTTTCAGAATTTTAAACCCCCAACACGGGCCGTGTGATTTTACACTAATAGAACACGGGCCGTGTTGGCTGTTGAACAAATGCGTTTTAAGTCTAAAAGTTGGTTTTTATCACCCCCATTCACCCATAACTCACCCCCAAAACAATTTCTCTCTTCCAAGAACCCCTAGGTCCGAAACTTTCACAATCTGTTTTGTGCTTTTGGGCTTGATACTTTATAGAGGCAAGCTTGGGGAGGTTGAAGAGGAGGTTCTCACCACCAACTGCAAGGCTCCAAAAACGATTTGGTAAATTCTTTCCATATCTTTAATCCTTCATATTTTGCTTTAAAATTCAATATTTGTGCACTTGTGAATGTTTTAGACTCTTATCCAACCCGACTACCATCCCCCCCACCTTTCGGTGATTAGATAGGTTGTTCCACCCTCTCCAAGCACCGGGGACGATGCTTATCTTTAAGCTTGGGGAGGGGTAGAGTTGTACACTAGGTTCATTCATGCATTTAAAAAAAACAAAACAAAACAAAAAAAATGTACGAGATGATGACACTCTTTACATACAAGTGCTCCATGAAGTGGGAAATATGAAAAATCAAAATGAAAAAAAATACCGAAGCAACCGGATTGTTATCGGAAGTGTAAAATTAGCTGTTATAACTAGGGGACCTAAACACCGTAATTCGAGACCCTAGCCTTAGATAATAAAAAGAATTTATATTGAAACGTTTTTGGGCGGTAATAACAGCTATAGGATGATTTGCTTCTGAATGTATAAAAAGAATCTTTATCGACAACTCCGGACCCACATAACACGGACCTATTTGTTGACATGCGTTACCCCCGTGGTAACAGAGAGCTTAAGTATCAGATCCACACAATCAAGAAAGAAGGAAGGGTATAACTGTCATATCTAGTACCCAAATCATAATTTCAAGTACCAAAACGAAGAAATCTCAAGAAATTCCAAAAATGAAGACTGAAGAATCCAAGTTCAAAATGAAGTACAAATCAAAGTTCAATCAAATCAAAAGCCAATTCAAACTCAAATTTGGCGAATGAAGAACTGTGTGATATGATACTTGTGGCTCTCGAAAAAGTGAAAGCATAGGAGCTGGGCCCTTTCTGTTGGATTAGTGTCTAAGTCCATAACTATTTTGGTATGTACTTGACCCGATGGTGCATGGTCCTTTTGGGTTGCCTTCACCAAAGCAACTTGATAGGATGAATTATGGAGAGAAAGGATTAAATATGATTTATTAATATATTATGAGAATAATATATTAAAGGAGAAATCATATTGTTTAATTAATATTAGTCAAGAATTAATAAGAAATAAGTTTGTGGCTAAAAGAGATTAATTAAACTAAAGGGACTGGAATTGTAATTATAAGATAATTGCAATTGGGCTATGGATTACCTTATAATATAAGGTTCGACGAATTCTATGGGGAAACCTATTAAAAATCGTCCAAGGCTTATTAAAAAGGGGTTCATGGGTTGCTTAGGGCCTAAGCATCCAAATTAGGGTTTCCTTGTTAGATAACCCTAATAGCCTCACTATTTAAAGGACCCTTAAGCCCCAAAAACGTGGTGAACTTGTTCTCTAGGGTTTCCACATGTTTTGGGCAGCCTCCTTCTCTTTTCTTCTTCATCCTCCTGCTCTTGGTGTTTGTGAACCATTAGAGGAGTGACATTTGTGACTCTAAGCTTTCTAAAGTTAATACAAGAAGGATTTGAGATTGTTATTGCTACATAACAATCAAGGTATGATCTAAACCTTAATTCATATGTTATATTGATTATCATATATTAGATCTAGGGTTTATAGTCTTGGATGAATTGCATGTACAATAGAGAAACCTAGATCAAAGCATTAGGGTTTGTATGAGCACATAGGATGTTCTTATGGCTAAAACCCATCACCTTCGGGTGGGCTCGCTGTTTTAGCGAAAGCTGATTCGCCGTGATGGGTTCTTAAGGATGCATCGATTCTGATTCTTGGCCATCTAGTCTTAAGGACATGAGATCCGGACTATGTTATTTTCGTCCATAAAGCTTAGTAAGGTATAAAGTTTTAATAAAACTAGGTTTGGACTATTGGGTTACAGCGTTTCGAGTCTTCCTTACCTTGGGAGTCTGTGATATGTGGAAGGAAGCAGGATGATCGCCTTGGTATTAATGATTGGAGCCCCATTGATGTAAGGTTTGATCGTATATGTCTATATTTATAAAAATAAATAAAAAGATTACTTGTGTTCTTAAATCTTGTGTTGGTTCAGTTTTTGTTCCTTAAGTATCTTTTGTACATATGTTTCATTTTCATGGTTTTCATCGCATGCATTCATTCTTAGCTTTTAGGATCTTTCTGTCCACATTTTTTCTATGTTTCTTTTTGCCATCTAGAAAAAGTCCTGTTTGTACGGTTCTTGTTCTTTCTTGAGGACAAGAAAGGTCTAAGCTTGGGGAGATTTGTTAGGTGCTATTTGTGCACCTTTTTGCACACCTTTTAGTTCCATTTAATGCATCTATTTAGCACAATTGTTCTTCCTTTTTCTTGCATTTCATCATATTCATGTTAGTCTCTAGAACAACCTTATTTGCACACTTTTATGTCCTTTTCAGGTAAACCGGAGGTTGGAACGCGCTTTGGGAAGTGCCGGGAAGCATTGGTGAAGATTTCGGGATGATCGGGCGAAGAACGAAAAAGTTGGAAAAATCAAGTTTGGAATTGGAGTCAGAGAGGTACACGGGGTGTGTTTGACCAAAATGGGAGCTATTGACCATGCTGAACACAGGGCGTGTTAGTTTAGCCTATTTTAACACGGGCCGTGTTCGACCCAAAAACCAACTTTTGGCAGTTTTTCCTATCTTTCATATTACGGGTTGAGGGCCATTTTTACACACACACACACACACAACATATCAGAGCACCATTGGAGAGGATAATTTGAAGGTTTTTGCAAGGGTTTGTCCGTTAATCATTTGGAAACATTAATTCTCGTTTTTGTAAGTTGTAATTACACTTAATTTCATCTTTTAGACTTGTGATCTTGTTCTAGCCATGTGTGGCTAGAACCCTAGTTTCTCCAATTTCATGTTTTGACTTCTTGGTAGTGACTTCAATCATATGACCTGATGTTTGTTCTTAATTTCTATCTAGTGAATTTGATTTAGCTTTAATGGAATGTTTGATTCTAATTGTGATTCTTATTGGCCATTTGAATTAGGGTTAGGTCATTCAAGTTATCTCTTTTACAAAATCTGTAATTGTTTTGTGAAATTGAACAAGTAACAAGCACTAAATTGAGTTCCATTGAATGAATTTAGTGTAAATCTTATTCACACACTCTTACGCTCCCGAGCTTGTGAGGAGTATTGGGTGTTGTTGGGAACATTCACATAAAGTTTAATGCAATCTTTCAACCTATATAATTCTAAGAGCGTGTTTACACTACTAGAAAAACAGTCTTTTACGACGCTCATTGCGCGCCGTAAAAGGCTCAAACGACGCGCAAATGCGCATCAAGGAAGGCCCTGTCATAAAGAGAGACGACGCGCATTTACGACGCTCATCTACGACGCGCAATTACGACGCGCGTTTACGACACGCAATGCATATCAAGGAAGGCCCTATCATAAAGGAAGACGACACGCATGTTAATGACACGCAATGCGTATCAAGAAAGCCTCTGTCAAGAAAGGCCATGTCATAAATGAACATGACACACATTTTTGCGTATCATAATTTTTAATGTTTAAAAAAAATATTATTTGTAGATTTACTAATTTTCAAATTAAATAATACATTAAAAATCTCATAATACAAAATAAAATACAATAAATAACAAAGATAATTCATTTCACTAATATGTCAAATACAAATAATTATTCCAAAAGTGAGTAAATATTATAAAAAATGAACTCATTTATATACAATTGCATCATCTAGCTTACTATGTGCCAACAACTCTCTGTGTGTTTACTTTTGCTTGAGTCTCATTTCCTCCAAAGCTTCTAGCCATGCCAAAATATGATATTTTGAGTCTCGTTTCAAGAACCAAAATCACCTTCAATCACCCAATTAAACTCTAGATCTTCTGTTGTTTGAAAGAAATTGATGTTTGTAATCTATGAACAAAAAATGCAAAGACTAAGGTTAACATTTGCTATATAGAAAGCACAACTGGACATATGAATGTATAATACACAACATAAACATTTTCATGAAAATGATATAGACAAATAAGTAAGAGTGATGATATGGATACCTTAATTACGCCATTGGTGAACGAAATTTTAATTGGTTGATAGCAATACTTGACCTCTGAAAACAAATAAACAAAGGATCGCATCATAATTAGCTCAATGAAGTAGTTCTTATACATTGTCTCTACCAAAAGATTCATCATGGAAACATTTTTGTTGGAAATAACTAAACAAAAACCTAAATACTAAGCAAAAAAATTATAGTAATCACCATTTAGAGCAGGATGAGGAGTCCGATCAGGCCATATGCGACCATTTAAGCAGAAATTTAAGTCATTTGGTGTATCTCCAAAGTCACCTCCATATGCTCAGTATTTGCTACCATTTGCATTTTCCTTAAGTAACCCCTGAAACCAGATGCAAATATTTAGAACTACCCTTGCACCACATTTACAATTTTATAAAAAAATGGTAACTGACCTATTCGAGTACTAGGTAGCAGTCCTTCCTTCAAGTGTTGAAGCAATCTGCAGATTTGACTTAGCTCCGATTCAGTCATTTGATATTCCAATCCAGGACCACCACCAGGAGGTGTATGTGGATGCTTCAGGAATGTAGTTGCACATATAAATCAAAACATCAATTTTTATTCAATTTAATTTATATCAATAAATGATAATAACAAAAATAAAAACTGAATCAAAATTCAAACCAAACCTGTAACTGGAGGTTGTTGTTGTTGCACAAGACTAGGAGGTCCAGCTTGAACACCAACATGAGGCATGGAAAGATTAGCAGTTCTTGAGAGTAACCATTAATTAGTACACCTTTTATTTTTATACTAAAAGAAATACCAATTTGATAGCAGATTAGCAATAATGTAACTTGATAACAAAAAAAACACAAAGAAGAAAAGGAGCCACAAATGGTAACACAAAGTAATAATACTTAAGAATGTAGAGGGCTAAGGACCTTCGATTTATCAATGCATGCATCCTTGAAAATTTAAATACAGGAAGAGTTAGCTTCTCTCTAAACAAAGGGTTTGCATTAATCCAGATGATTGGTCAGGTGAAGATGATTGGCCAGGTGAAGATGAAACAACACCAACGGAAATGGAAGGTCTTGCTGAGAATATATGGAGTTGTTGCATTAATCCAACTTGAGAGACTGCAAAAAAAAAACAAAAGGGTAAATATAGGAAAACAATTATATAATTATGAGGGCATAGGCATACCTTCCATCCATTCACAATCGTATGTCTTCACAATAATCAAAAGCCCTTGGAATATTTTCAAGCCTTTTTGCCTTAAGGCTGTCAACTCCAATTATATAAGACATTATACACTTACTAGTACCTAGACAAACCATCAATGTATTTTCAAGAATTTGCACTGATATAGCAACCTGTTAAAAAAGAAGTTTATTTTATAGAGCATAAATAAACTCTGCATTTTTTTTGGTGACAATACTAAAAAGCTAAAAAGTCATATAATGTAAGGTTTCTTTTCAAAGTTTCTTGGACTTTTTTTCTATTCTTCCACTGTTATGGACATTTTCTATATTGGTTTGTTATCATTTTGTCTTTAAATGTCTCTTACATTGATCATATCGGCTGCTTTTCTTTTTGATATCTTTTTCCACTGTTATGGACATCTGTTGCATTTTGGGTTTTTGACTTTTTTGCCCTTAGCTCTTCATATGGTGTATTGCTGCAATTTTGGTTCTGTGCTTTAGGCTAGAGACTTTTGTTATCAAACAGGGAGCTTGAAACTTTATTTGTGGCTTTTAATATCAGAAAAATAGTCTTATATATATATATATATATATATATATATATATATATATATATATATATATATATATATATATATATATATATATCATTAATAATATAAGTATATATCATGATCATTTTAAGTTTAGCAGTAATGTAAAATACAATAAAATATAACTACAATATTATTGTGTTATTTGATAAAAAAGGAACAAATCTTTCATTATTTTTAATTGTACAATAAAGAAGTTATTTATTAAAATGTGTGTATAATTAATACTAATGCAAATATCTCTTAGCTCAACATATTTGATAAAGTTGGAATTTCTCCAAGATCAAAACAATGATAACTATTAAATAAAAACAAAATGGATTTATAAAAATTCTTAAATAAATTCATTTGTTATTTACTAATTTACCCATCATTTACATACAGTAGAGTAAAATGGTGATTTACTCAAACTCATAGTCAATTTAGCATGCATTGAAAAAAGTTACCTGAGTAAGAAAGGCAGAGACGTTCTTTCTCTGGTCACCTTGAAGTTGAATGACTTTCAAACAACATAAAAAATGTGAGAAACCCGAATTTAAGAGAAAAATAATAATAATAAAACAACAAGGCTAGTAAGTTTCAAAATTAAAATAAAATCCTGGCCTAGGATCTTGAATAATGGTGCCATTACAGCAAAACCGATGATATTTTCTTTCGTGTCATATGTTCCAAAACCAATGATATTTTCAAAATTAAGTAAGTTCAAAATTAAAACAACAAGGCTACCCCATTTACGTGTCATATGTTCCAAAACCAATGATATTTTCTTTCGTGTACTTAAAGTCAGCTCCAAATGTGGGTTGTGATTGTCCTAACAAAAAAAAATATTATTATTATTAATTTATTATACAGATAAAGATAAAGTACATAATTTATTATTGTTTCTTACCATTTCCAAGGCTCTCCATGTAGTTTCATCAACAGGGAAGAGTTGAAGTTTAAGTTTCATTGAAGACTAGATATTTTGATGAAAAATTGGCACAGGGGGGATGATACTTTGGGTTTTGGGAATAGGATTCGAACCCATGTCTCCTGAAAGCCAAGATTAAATATTAAAAATTAAAGGAAATAGAAGTGTGAGTTTATTATTTGGTCAATTGGGTCAACTCACCACCCTGTAAATCTTGTACAGTATCAGCTAATTTATCAACATATTTGATAAAGTTGGAATTTCTCACAGGTGGGAAGCACCATTGGTAGGATTCAGAGAGTTTGAATGAATTCAAAAATGAGAAAAGTTTCAATCCCTTTAACTCTTTTTTCAATCTAACATGTCAGTTTCAACAACATTAACTGTAAGGGTAGAATTGTCTTTTTACTGTATCAGGGGCATACATGTAATTTTTCATTATTTGGTTGTTATGAAAATAGTTAATTAGTTTATTTCTATTTATGTAATAAGTTATGTAATGATTCAGAGAGATTGAATGAATTCCGAAATGAGAAAAGTTTCAATCCCTTTCAATCAAACAGTAATCGGAAAAAATTAAAGACAATTCAAACTTTGCAAATGTTTTGTAGATGAACCATTTTGATGAGTAGCTGGATAAACATACCTCTGGGTTCCGGGTTTCATGCCAAATTAAAAAGTCTTCACCAACCCATGACCCAACAATAGTCAAATTAAGCTATTAAGATAAGGTTCAGAATTCAGATCTGAAGCAAGTTTATAATATGAAAAAAGACGAAAATATACCACTGCCACATTTAGAGCTTAAAATAGAATGCAAGTATGAACATTTTGAATCGTGCGGTTTTTTCTGTTACTTCCAGGATGCTTACAGCTGCCCTTGCTACTAGTCTGCAACTCTTTGAAATCAGGAAATCTTAAATGAGCAAGCTTGGACTTGAATGTTCGTGGTGGTACAACTGTTGCCCCAGGAGCCCATAATGTCTTTAATAAATCGCCAAATGCCATTCCAATCTCACCCTGACATCATACCCATAGGCCATAGCCATAAAAAAATCAATAATCTTCTACTTGTTTGTTTGCTGCTATAACTATTCTTGCAGAAATAAAAATGAACAAAACCAATCATTTATATGGGACATTTAGGGCTAATTACATTAATGATGACCAACACTAACTGATCTGTTATGGAGTACAAGAAGGGCAGACATCAAAACAAACAAATTACAAAACCATGTAAGTAGGGTAAATTCAATTTCATTCTTACTTTTTTCTTTCATGTATATGGTGTATAAGAAGGGCAACACCAAATGCCCCCTTTCCAAATTGCTCAAGCACTTCGTATTGATCCATGTAGATACCAATGCATTTCACTCTGTCGTATAGACACAGTTATAAAACCATGTAAGTATGAAATGTCTTAAAAACTTGTTGCGAGGTTCAATATAAAGATCAAATCGTGAAGATACTTTGAAACAACACATCCACAGTGAACAGGCTGCAAGATTTTTTTTTAAATAATAAAATTGCTGAGAAGAAAAAATCAAGTTCTTAAAGATTTCAAGAATGTCAGATTTGAGATTAATCCCACCAACCGGGTTTGTTTAGGTGGAATATTTCACAGTATGTTACTTTATCAGGTGGAAT
This sequence comes from Lactuca sativa, assembly GCF_002870075.4. Taxonomy (NCBI): domain Eukaryota; kingdom Viridiplantae; phylum Streptophyta; class Magnoliopsida; order Asterales; family Asteraceae; genus Lactuca; species Lactuca sativa. Next base: position 197,749,775 of record NC_056628.2, on the reverse strand, counting down.
CACAACCAAAAAACTAAAAGACATCATCATTACTACCAAGTTCCTGCCACTTCCTTGATCAAATAAGCATTAATATGCATCAACTGAAATCACAAACAAACCTAATCAGCCAAAAAGATGAACCAATGAAAGAGATGAGAATAAAACCTTGAATTTTGGTACAGTTCACACAAGTCTGCCACTAAGTGATTATAGAAATTGATTTTAGGGACAACATTCTTCAAATTACCTGCTCTATAAATGAAAAAAAAACCCTAATATAGTGTTAGAAAACCTTGAGCAGCCTAATTCGATTGTAGACTTGATTTTTGCCAATTGAATCACACAATAGGGACGTGAATGTGTATCTGGTGGTATCTCTCCAATCTGCCTTTGCTAAATTCTACCATTTCCTCTGTGTGCGTGAAGAGCCACAAATTTGTAAATGGTGCCCTACGATTGGAGAGATACCACCTTGAATCGACAGATGACGTGATTCTCTCATCTGTATGAACTCAAAAGGAAACAAACATTACCTCTGTTTTACATTTTTTGAAACCCAAAATTGTGGATTCGTCATCGGAGAGGAGTGAGGCCTGAATCGCTTGTACCAAAAACCCTAATTCGTCGGTGTTTTAGTCGATAACTTGTACCAAAAAAAACACTAAATCGCTATGAGAGAGGATTGAGGCTTGAATCACTTTCATTGAGATGGGATATCTTGAAGCGGAGATGTATAGCAGTACGATAGGGCGGGGATACTTTACTCATGCGGCACAACTGGACGAATCAAGGAGGTAGAGCTAACCCACAGGAAATCTATTGAAGTTCCTGCCTCGAACCTTGCAGTTGTCGTAAAAAAATACACAATAGTATTGGGCTAACAATATACGTATAGTTGTTGGTCGCCATTTTGTGATCTTTAGAAATGAACGCGAGTTTCTAAGAAAAAATTGCAGAATGGTTATATGAGTTGTCGAGGTGTATAGCAGAGATGGTATTGTGATTAGGGTTTGCAGAGAGAAGGGAAGAAGAGAACGAAGGGAGATCTGAAGCGGGGTATTTAAAAATTTTAGAATTTTAAGAGAATTTCGTTTCCCACTTTTAAGAAACGCGCCTTTTGAGTAAAAACATAAAGCGACACTAAGAGAGGATGCACATTTTAGATAAAGTGGCCTCCGTGTTTTTAATTTTTTCACATCAGACACTAATTTAAGGGCACACAATAATGCGTGACCTAAATCCTTCAATTTTTTGAAGAGATGACACTTTTTTAACGTCACTCTCTTTTGCGTAACATAAATCAATGAGTGTCGTGGTTTGCGCGTCGTAAAAGGCTGTTTTTCTAGTAGTGTTAGATTATGTTAGTAAGGTTAGGGTTAATCAAATAGCTTGTTTTGGTTAATTAATGTGGTGAATGGGAAGTGTTAGAGCTTGTTAACACTTTCAAGTACCAACTTAGATAGAATTAAGCAAATATCATGTTATCTTGGAATCACATTGCTAAGTTGTCATACATGAGGTTGGAGTCCTTACCATTTCTGAATTTAATTCACCTTTTTAGTTGATTACTTGTGTTTTTAAGTGTTTGTTTTAATTATTTTATTCTAAACCCCCCCCCCCCTCTTTACTGTTGGTGACCATAATACTTTGTGCAAGGAGGTATAGACTAATTATCCCGTGTCTCTGTGGATCGACCCTGCTTGCCTTGTACTACCTTTTAGTGCAATATAGTGGGATTCTTTTGGAGTATATCGTACCCCTTTATTTATTGGGTTTGACGCGCCTAACATGGGTTCAGAGGCCCTGAAAGAAAAGAAAAAAGAACATGTGTAACACCTCAAATTTTTAGACAATTTTTTTTAATTTTTTATTCACCAATGTTACTCATAAATTCAAGCTATCACATAAAATATAAGTTATTATCAAACAATATCAGAGTATCCCAAAATCCACATGATCTCATAAGCCGGCGAATGTGTACAATCATGTCTCCGCCTTCCCGGAATCTACATAAATACCCGAAACACATTTAAATCAACATTGAAAACACGAAGCTTAGTGAGTTCCCCAAAATACTATATACACAAATAATTAGCCTCTCATGACTATATCTCGATAAGGACCCTCTAGTCATGTGTCTTAGTGAAGACCCTCCGGTCTCATGTCTCGGTATGAACCCTCTGATCACAACTCAACATATACACAACATAATATAACAACATAAGTCACAAGACATAATGCATAATAATACATATAACAATATAATCAAATAAGACTCTTCGGTCAACAATACGAATAAGACCCTCCGGTCGATAATATAAAGAAGACCCTCCATTAAATAATACGAAAAGACCCTCCAGTCACACATGCATTACCACACAGCTAAGTATAGTGAGAAGACTCGCCTCAACCGCTACGCGAGTAATCCTACATTGTCGATGTTGCTGCGAAATGGCTCCCGAACTGAGCCAAACAACCCAACACCAAAATTAATAACTAAGCAAGGCTAAAACCTAGCACTAGGACCGAAGATGACCCAACTAACCAGGGCCACTAATGACCCAAACCCATTGGGCCCACCAAGGCCCAATACCAAAAGATCCACAAAGGTCCACTAATAGCCCAATTTTCCAAATTAGGACCAAACCCTCACTTAGGCCTTACCATAAAGCCCACTGCTTAACCCTTCACCAAAACACACCTTCTCAGATGGACCAACAAGACACTAAGCAAACAGGCCGAAAAAGGTAGACCAAACACACAAACCCACTCAGACAGAGTATGCGGGGCGTACAAGCATGTATGTGCAATGTACTCGCTTGGAGGCTTGTACGTTGCACGTACCTGCTTGTATGCCCAACTTACTCACGTTATCCAACCCAAACCTTATTTCCACTTAATCCATTAAGACAAAGTTTCCCAAACCACAAATCTTTCCTCATTGAGCTGGAATATCACATAAAGTTGCCAACTTTACGTCCACAAATGACCAAATGAAACTCTTAAGCTAGAAAGGGACTTAATGGGTGATCTTAAAGAAGCCCAAAACAAACTCATATCTTAAAGGATGAGCCTTTAAACAACTTAGCTCATCCATTAACTCAAAAGAAGGCCAAAATCACAATAAACTAGTCATGAGGAGATCTAATCATACACAAGACAAGTTTGAAACTTAATACCTCAAATGGTTTCCCCACAAGATGATGACTCTAGATCTAAGGTCACTCCACCAAGCCAAGCAACTTCAAGCTCCTCTTTTTTCCTAATCAAAAGCATAAAAGAACACCAAATCCTCCCAAGAGCTCAAGAACACTCTAAAAAGGTAACAAAGTCGATTAGGGTTTCTAGGGTATGGAGGTTGGATTGGAAATGAAGGAAAAGGGACTAACATTAAGCTTATATAGGGTACAATACCAAGTATTAGGGTTTTCAACTTTCCCACATACGCCCACCGTACCTCCTCGTACGCCTAGCGTAAGAGGTCTCGCACCCCAACCCACTCCTCTCAGTATGCTACGCATACACTCCCTTACGCATGACGTAGAGGTCTTCGCATCGATACGCCCCACGTAACTCCTTGGTACGCCCAGCGTACTAAGGTCTTCCTCCAAACCCTAATTCACTCCTAAAGCTGTAACTTCTTTGATACAACTCCGATTCCAACCACCCTTATACCCATGAAAAGGCATCGAGGAGCCCTACACTATTATCAACTCATATCATCCACAAGATAATCCGAACAAACATCTACTTTCCACAAAAGCCCAAACTGAAAAATTACCGAAATACCCCTTTAGCTCCAAATCACAACCGAATAACCGAATCATCCAATATACATAATCGACCTCCAAATTAGCCCAAAACCAACTTCTTCAAGGATTATAACCCTGCTAATACCCAATCCTTGATCACCATTCCGAAATAAAAGCGACCTGAAACAGGATGTTACAATTCTTTCCCACTTAAATTAGATTTCGCCCTCGAAATCATTCCTTACGAACCCTCAGTTCATAACAAACAACCCAAAAAGTGCAACCGCAAATTTAGAACATAAAACGATCTCCACAAGAAAATCGAACCCAACAAAAACCTCCAACCTGAAGTAGAACGAACCTTTTGCCACTGCAGAACCACTTCTGCCTCTCCAAACCTGAAATTTATATTGGTCTGACTCCCCGATATACCGCCCATGCAAAACATCACCATGTTAAACCCTCATTGAATAACAGACCAAACAAAACACTTCCAAACCTGATTATCTTGATGTGACCGATGGAAACAAGTTGTTGACCATAACCAGCTGTAGAACACTTATGCTCGACACACCAGTCGATCTTGATCGAAACCCAAAAGAAACGGAGGGGTCACCTCGCACCGAAGACCAACCACCGCTACTGCTATCAAAACCCATAAGAAGAATGAATCACAACACTCTGTCCTCAAAACATCAAAAGAATAAACTGCCGATCCGCAAGGAAGCTAAAATTCTACCTTATGTCTGGCCTCCCGTCATACATAACCATTCCAACACCAAACTCAGGACGATTCAGTTCCGATCCTAAACTAAATGACCATGCCCGACCGAAACTATCCACTGATATCCATAAACATAAGTCGCAACTACCTTCCAATGCTTAACACTGAATCTGACTCTCGGCCCAAAAGTTGAACCGCTAAAGGTTGCCCTTGCCCATACGTCAAAATGACTCCAACAGTCGTTCGATCCAACATAGTTATCTCAATCAGTCACTTTTCACATGCAAACACTATGTTCGCTTTACTCGAGTATTACAACTGATATGTAGACCCACACATCACCTCTGACCTTTTTTGCCTACCACTCACTAATTCCATGCAGGCTGTGGTCTTTCCCCAACTAAGAACTGACCCACACATGTCTAATACATCGGGTGGAATCCATGACCACTCAAAATGAAATCCATTTGAAAATCCGAAATCCCAACCTGCATATCCCCTTCACAGATGGAGCCAAACTCAAACACAAGAGCCTGATCTGACCGCAAAATTGATACAACCCATATCCAACCTGATACTCAACTCACGACCCGAGATCCGCTAAACTACATGTGCATTACACCCCAATCTTCCTGATTTGCGACAACCCCTCCCTAAATCGAGATATAATGGTTCCCGACCATTGCTGGGTATACCAGTCTCGCACCTGGTCCAACAACTAGGTTCCCAAAGACTCATATGGCAAGGCTACCCTGCCTAAGAACCCCTCTGCGTCACACACTGACTAATGGATACCACGACTCCTTGTAGCCTTACGAAAATTCCCCCATTGGATAGTGAATGCTACGACACCCATCAGTCTTACAACACTCCCCCAATGACTAGTGAATGCTACGACACCCCGCATTCTTACAACACTCTCTTAGTTGACATAGGCTCACCCACGGTCTTTCCTGACAGTCCCCAGTGGTTACCCCCACTTAGGTTCATCCACTCTATTATAACCTCAAAACTGCTAGATTATCGAACCATCCCACGCTCCCATTACCAAATCACTACTACCGAGTTTACTGAACCGATACTCCACGACCAAACATTAATGAGTGCACACACTCAACCAGATAAGGCACTAAACTACTCTTGAAGAAGATTGCGTGCCCAAAGTACATCCCCTTAATACAATTCCATACCCTTCAACAATCCCCTCTGGCGACAAAGAACTGATAGACTCACAACTCGATTAGGCAGATAGTCGATCCAATGCTCCACTTGCCACTAAAACAAACCAAGTTTTATAATAATTTTGCAGTCCAACACTTTAGAGCAACATACTTGGGAAACCACGATACACCATTACAGAATCTCACGATAGCTTGTCAAGACCACTGATATTCAACTTATACAACTCGAAACCTTTGAAGTACTCCAACTCAAGAACGGAAAATCATCAACGATTTAAAATGCATTTACGACAACTAAAAATCCCAACATTCTCTGATCATAACCCTCGCGAAACTACACATACCAACTCATTAAGAGCTTAATCCTTAAGCCCTTAAGTCCATTTTCCAGGTCCAAGTCCAAAATGATGTCCTTGACCATAAAGTTTCCAGCTTTATGGTATTGCATGGCCATTAAGTGCCTAACACCAAAGATCTTAACCTCTTAATCCATTAAGACAACTTAGGCCATGCATGAGATGAAACTAGTGTCCAAGATTACATTTTTATGACTCAACATGCTCAAAAACCTCTGAAAGGACAACTCAAATAGATTAGAGTAACCTCCACTCATAATACCAAGCTTATAGGACCCAAAGAACATAAAATCAAGCCCAAAACAAGATATAAGTATAACTTCACCAAGTTCAGAACTTTATATCTCCAAGTGATGTCAAATGATGATTTGATTCTGAATCTAAGGTGCTTCACTCCTCCAAGATGGTCTATACTTCCTTCTTTCTTCTTCAAAGGCACAAAACATACAAACAAGCTCAAAAATGCTCACAAGGTAGATTAGGGTTTGCAAAAACGTTTTAAGAGGATGGATGCTGATGAAAGGAACCAAATTTGAGAGTTAATGAAGAATAAGTAGGGTCCAAATCCTAAATATTAGGGTTTAGGACTTAACCTCGTACGCCCAACGTACGTAGCTCCGCCCCACAATTCCAAAAATGCCAATATTAGCCCTTCCTAGCCACAAATCTTACATTTTAACTTTATTGCTAATTAAGACTTATATCTTAGTTTTTTTTGTATTTTTTAATTGAGTATGTTGAAAAAGATAAGGTTTCCGTATCTTGTGGATTGAGAAAGATGAAGAAAAAAAAAATTGATGTAGCATTAAGTTGAGTGGATTGGGACTTGGGAGAGAAGTATAGACCAGGGAAAGACAAATACGAATGCCACTAACCCAAAAATAATCATAGACGTAGTGAGAGCGCCAAACATATGTTTTGAAATTGGAATCTCACTCTCCAGTCTCCCCTCACACACACAAACAAACACACGCTCGTGGAGGCGTTGTTCATGAGTTGCTCGGCCATGGTCGATGGATCATCGTAGAGCTTTGATGGCATCCGCTTTCAACTTCAATTAGTCTCAGTTCTTGGCCGCATTCTGTGTAATATATGCAACAGAAATGCCTGTGAAATCCGTCCATGGACAGCAGGGAGGAGGATAACCTTCCGGCAGACCACAACCATGATCCCAATCTCTACCGTTCATTTAACGCAAGCACGTCTTCTTCTTCATCTTCCTTCAACTCTTCTCCCCCTGACTTCCTCCGTAATGTACAAGCCGCCTTCAAACGCCATCGTAATCTCTCTCTCTCTCTCTCTCTCTCTCTCTCTCTCTCTCTCTCTCGCTATTTCTCTTTAATTTTATAGTTTCAGTTCAAATCTTAGTTATTCGCTTCTCACGAGATTATGAAATTAGGGTTTTGTTTTACCCATGTCCAAATTTCGAGGGCTTCAGCAGCTGGTCTAATTTATTAGTAAAAATTAGGGTTTCCTTTGACTTAATTTAGAGATAGAGGACTCACTTCTCGTCCTTCTGTTGCTTGGCTGATACATCAAATTCGCGGTTACCTAGTGGCTGGAAATTTTCAACGGGTCACCAACCTAGGGTTTTCAGTGTCATCTGTCCGGATTCTCTTTGTTGGTTTATGTTGGGAGTTTTATTTGCAGATCCTTCAACTTAGGGTTTTCTTCACATTGCAGGTATGATGCCTCGGATGAACTTGAACAACTTCCAACCTAGACGATTAGTGGCTCATCGACAGGAAACATCAAATAGCTCAAGCCCAATACTAGATTCCAAAACGGATGAATCTCATCATGTTTCAGCAAAACCATTGGCCAAGAATATGACGACTCTTACCACTTATAATCATGAATCTGCTTCAGTCACACCACCTTCGATTTCTGGCACACCTACTGAAGAAGGGAAATTTAAATCAGTTGATGCTCAGAGATGTCAACCTAGTTTCAACTGTGACTGTAAAAACAAAAATTCTTTTGATTTGCCATGCTTACAATGCAAACAAGTTGTACCAGTTGATGCTCCAAAGAAGGTTCAGTTTACATTGGAAAATGATGCACGATCTCATATGGGTTCACTTGCATTGACAGAAATGGAATGTGACACAAATAATCAACTAAATGCCCCAGCTGTTCTCAATCATGATCCCAATCTCCAGAATGTTCATAATTTGGATTCTGATCTTACTTCAAGGCCTAATGATGAAAGAAACTTCCTACAAAGTGACTTTGGACACCACATGACTTCATCTTCAAACCTTGGCTCAACTTGTTGTGCCACAACACTAGTGAATTCAGTACATGCTCCCATGGTTAATTCAACAATACACAGCTATCCTGAAAACAAATGTGAGCTTCCTAGAAATCAGCAAGGTAAAGAAACAGGATTATCTTCTTCTACTTCTAGCATGCTTAAAGATCCTCCTCCTGTTTCTGACAAGTCAACCAAGGGGGACCCACTTTCAGTTGATGCTATTGATTTAAAGAATGATGTGAAATCAGCATCTTTGAAGTCTGGAAAGCAGGAAAAGCCTTCTTCAAAGAAAGATGCTTCAGCACCTCGTAAGCGAAATTATGATCCGGATTTGTTTTTTAAGGTTAATGGAAAACTCTATCAAAGGCTTGGAAAGATAGGAAGTGGAGGAAGCAGTGAGGTCCATAAAGTAATTTCTCAAGATTGTACAATCTATGCATTGAAAAAGATAAAGCTTAAAGGTCGTGACTATGCAACTGCATATGGGTTCTGTCAGGAAATCGAATATTTAAACAAACTCAAAGGAAAGGACCATATTATCCAACTCATTGATTATGAGGTACGTGATTTTATTGTAGCATCATTTCCATACAGAAGGGTAAAACCGTCATTTACTCTCATTCATTCATTCAGTCTTGAGTCTTGACTGCTTCTAACATTCAATCTTCTTCTTAGGTGACAGATAAGGCTTTGCTGAAGGAAGTGATGAGTGGTTGTATGAGCAATAAAGATGGAAGAGTGAAGGAAGATGGGTGTATATACATGGTACTTGAATATGGTGAAATAGATTTAGCTCACATGCTTTCACACAAATGGAGGGAACTTGACACTTCCAGCTCCACCATTGATGAGAACTGGCTTCGTTTTTATTGGCAGGTTTCTATCAATCCCTCATTTTCCAGTTTTTACATTTTTCAATATCTTACAAATGAATAAAAGTACATTGGTATTTGCAGCAAATACTTTTAGCTGTTAAAACCATTCATGAGGAACGCATTGTGCACTCAGACTTGAAGCCAGCCAATTTTCTCCTTGTGAGAGGCTCTCTCAAACTTATAGATTTTGGTATTGCAAAAGCTATTTTAAGTGACACCACAAACATTCAACGCGATTCTCAGGTTACTCAATCATCTCTCTCTTTCTTTTTTACTTAATTAGTCAAGTAAACTAAATATGACAGACATTAACCCTGTTTTTATGTATATAAGGTGGGGACACTAAGTTACATGTCCCCTGAAGCATTCATGTGCAATGAAACAGATGCAAATGGGAACACCATAAAATGTGGTAGACCCTCAGACATTTGGTCACTCGGATGTATACTTTACCAAATGGTATATGGAAAAACACCATTTGCTGATTACACAACTTTTTGGGCAAAATTCAAAGTCATAACCGATCCAAATCATGAAATCCATTACCAACCACCTCCCCCAAATCCATGGCTTCTTGACCTAATCAAGAAATGCCTCGCGTGGGACCGCAAACAAAGATGGACTATCCCTCAACTCCTTCAGCACCCTTTCCTTGTCCCCCCGATTCCGGTTCCGGTGTCCGACCGGAATCTTATTCAGTTGGTTTCCGATTCCTGTCGTGAGGATCGGAATGCGATGTTGATGTGTTCGAGGCTTCAAGAATTGGTGACGGACCCGGTCGGTTTGGGATCGGTTGATGAAAAATGTAAGTTGCTTGATGAAATGTCGAGGCTTTGTATTCAATTGAAGGAGTTGTTAGGTAAACCGGAATCTAATTAGTTGATATGTATGTAAAAGTTTGTATTTTTTGTGTTGATTTTGTATTAAGAAACAATTGATGTTTTAGGTTTGTGATAAAAAGTTTTCTCAAAAAAATATATATATGAATTTGAATTATGATAATACATACTCTATGACATATCTAAAGTTTCAATGAGAAGTCCGACTTTTTTCCGAACAAGTGCGAGTTGATCTTGCATTGTTATAAACTCGTTCCTCATAATCCTCTCGGCATCTTGAATGATCGTCTCGTTTACACCTTCTTGCAATAGTCGTGCTCTTAGCTTTTCTGTAGAGACTGTTGTAACACTGGTTATAGGGTTCAACAATTCGCTATTAGACATTCGTGGGAACATCCGCTTCACTGCCTTTAAAGCTTCCATCCATTCCATTTGATCTTCCCTTGTGTGCGCTTTCAAGTGCATCCCTTTTGTTCCCGTAAATATCGAAAATCGTCTATCATCCGATCTACTTTCACAAATAGACGATATCTACACAAAAAAATACAGTATAAATATCTGTCTGTTATGTATCTAAAAATATTTGGCTTTATGAAGTTTAAATAAAGCCAAGAATGGTTTTATAATCCCAATAAAACCACATGTGCACACTAGTGTTTAGTGAAGTGAGCTATACGTGCTTGAAACTACGTGTGGTTTTGAGAGCCATAACGAATCTCTTTCAAACACCATTGTGATGAATGTTGTACATCTTAATTTTTGTACATAACAACCAAAAGTTGAATTTTTCGACAAAAGAACGAATATATGATCGAATGCATCATGCAATGGAATGGTAAAAATATGATAAAACCTTGAGATGAAGTTCACCAAGCGGCTTGCGGTGGTGAGGATTAACATGGCGGGGATTGTGATTATGAGAAGAAGTACCAATGATCCGGCATTCTTTATCGGGTTCTTTGGTGGCAATGGGGCTATGAATCTTGTAGTAGGAAAGCACACCATCTTGTAACACAAACCATCTTGGTCGCCAACGTTTCCCACAGTTTATCCATTTAAGCAATATCCCTGCCACCCTTGTGCCTACCATTGGATTTGCTGGTGGCTCTGCAACATGAGGATGAACATGGTGGTTGTTGATGGCGGAAGAAGGAGGAGGAGGCATGGTTTGTGGCGGGGACATGGCAATGGCAATGGCAATGGTGGATGGATCATGGATGTTGGTTGGCCGGAGAGAGAATAGAAAGAGAAATGGTGTGCGGTTATTTAGGCGAATTAACAGTTAATCTAAGGATAAGGATAGGTTATATCCACCATCGCTATTAATGTATTTCTCATATTTATTCGTGGTCCTAAACCAATCTTTAATTTTCTCCTTCCTCGTTAATAGTTTTAAAAAATTATATATGATCTATGCAAATCTTAAAATATAATTATAACAAAAATAGTATTTATATTTTTAAAAATATATTTAATTGAAGCTTTGAAAATTCTAAAAAGATGAATATATAGTGAAGATTATAGAAATAAAAGTAATTTATATTTTTTTTCACGCCGCTATAATGTTATATTCCCCAAAAGCAATGTGAATCATGTACACAACAACCACAAGAAGCCCAATGCTAAGACTCAAACACTTGTGGGGGCATCTACCAAAAAACACAAACAACATGCAGTGAATTTCATCGGTTGAGTTTGAAACTTGAATGTAAAGTAGACAGGGATACAAAAGTCATTTTATGGTATGATTACGACCAATGAGTTGATAAAAAGATGATAATATGATGAGTGATCAATATTTTTGACATTTGTGTATTCTCATTATTTTTATAAAATGAGATGGAACTTGGAAGCATAACAACATCTACTATCTAATTGTCTTTACTCAAAGCAGCTGCCAATTTCGTTTGGATGTGGTCGACTGCAGCACGAGGAGAAAATCTAGGAATTATTTCCTGCAACACCACAAACTTTATCAACCACAAATTTCTAATTCTGATACAAAATCCAACTTCATCTTCTTCATCTATGAGTTGTGCAACCTACAATTAGACCTACAATGTGTCTGATACACTGTTTGAGTATCAATGTATCAATTTCAAATCTGTTCTAATGCAAAACTAAAGTTGTTCATGATCTGATTATGCTATTCCTACCCTGAATGCCTGATTTGCCTTAAGTTGTTAGCATTATCTTTGGTAACATCTTAAACTACTAATCTTCTTCATTTATCAGTGCAAATATATCCATGAATCCTTTTGAAGAACCTGTTTTAATAGAAAACCCTTATATGCGTTTAATTAAAACATAAACGACTACTTGTAATCGAAGATGTATCAATTCAGAAGCTGAAAACTTAGCCTGTTAAAGGTGGGGTATCTTTGTATTTAATTAGGGCACAAATTGACTAACCTCGGTGCCATCAGAACGGAGTCTTGCCAAGACCGGGATCTCATACTGATATGCTCTTTCCCATTCAGGATTGCTAGTTATATCCCTAATCTGATACACGATCATAAGTGGTAAGACGTAGCTTAAGGATTATTGAAACGACAATCATGGGGGAAGTGAGAAAGAGGTATGGTACCAGGTACCTACCTGCAACTCGACGTCATGGAGGGAGTAGGAATCAGGTGAAGGAGAAGAAAGAGAGAAGGCGGAATGAAGCTTTTCTTTGAGGCCATCGCACAAACAGCAGCCAGGCTTGGAGTAAAGTATCAGCTGCTTTCTTGATGCGGATTCGGAGGAGGAGGAAGAGTAACTGCAGGAGGTAACAGAAAAGATGGCGGGGCTCCCGGATTTGACATTCAGCCTGCGAGTAAAGTTCATCATGGTCGCCGGTAATGTTTGTCTTGCTGGTAACAGTGCAATCGCCGCGGCGGCCATATTTTCTTCCCTCGTGAAAACGCCCAATTTTCCAATGCTGTTGATAGGAGAAAAAACTGTCAAAAACGAAACTCTAAAAAAGTCTCAATGCCCCCCAATTTTTGCATATGCTCGTTTTGTACCCACAACTTTTTTTTTTTTCAAGTGACAAAATTGCAAGAATGGTCCTTGTGGTATGTCCAAAAATGCTATTTTGGGCTAAACAAGTTTGGACTAGCACAAATAGTCCAAAATTTTTCATTTTGTTGCATTTTTTGTCCAAAACAATTTAAAAATTCTGAAAATGACAAATTTGCCCTTTTCCATTTGTTTTTTTCTTTTCTTTTTGTTATTTAATTATTTTCTAACTAAAAAAATATAAAAAATAAAAGAAAATCTCTCTCTCTCTCTCTCCCCCTCTCTCCTGTTCATCACCCTATACCACCCACACAAGCACCACCGCCCAACGCCACCTTCAATCTCCCAAGACCTCCCTTATTCCTCAATTGCTGGAGCTTCCTGTTAAAGCTCGAAACTTGAACAGAAGGATTAAGGCTTGAATCTGATAAGATACCTTGTATTGTTGATGAATCGACTTTGCTTGAACATGAATTAAAGGAAACTGGGGGGGGGGGGACGAGGCTAGATCTGTCTGATTAGGAGTTAAATTGGGTTGCAAACTGATCTTGGAAGAAGCTTAGTTGAAAACTAATCTTGCCCCTACTTCTGATTCATAATCATCATTGGTATCAGAGGTGGCACCTACAGAACCTGCTCCATAATCAAACTTTAAGATATGGGTTAAATACACACACTGAAAAGGAACTCAGGATCACATTCAAAGAAGATGAAAATGGTGTGTTCTGAACAGAAAAGAAAAATGGTTACTGAGATCGATGGAGGAATAAGGAAGAATGACTGGAAGATGCTTGAGGGTCGAAAAGAGATGAATACAGAAGGGAAACAGGTGGTTATCGTCGGTTCTTCTTCTCCGATGAACAGTGCCGACAGTCCTGTTTGCAATCGATCGGAGGCTTGCTTCAGCTGGCCATAGTGGCAGTTTGGTGGTTATTGGGTCAGTCTGCCATTAAAATGGAAGGAAGATGAGAGGTTGGGCTGAAGAAGGCAACAAATTCGGTTGTTGTTGGGTTTTTCTGGTGATCAGGAGAGAGAGAGAGAGAGGTATTTTTTTATTTTTCTTTTAAATATTAAAGAATTTAAATAAATAAATAAAACTGGAAAAGAAAAAAACCAAGGGCAAAATCGACATAACAAAAAAGTTTAAAGTAAATTGGACCAAAATGGCAAGAAAATAAAAACCTTTGGACCATAAGTGCTAGTCCAAACGTTTTTGGCTCAAAATGGCAATTTCCACCTAATCACAGGGACCATTCTTGCAATTTTGTCTTTTCAAGTTGAAAATTAGAAAACAAATGCGACCCCAAATATATACTAGGTTAGGGTTTGAGTTTAACTCGAATTGCTATTGAGCTTTATGTATATTTTAACCGGTTATGTTGCAAATTGTCTTTAGTAATTGTCAAGTTTTATGTATATTTTAACGAATTAATGTTATAAAATAGATTTTAGTAATTGTTAGTTTGTCTTTCATAATTATCGATTTCAGTTGGATAAAACAATAGGTGACAATTTAGGGGTGAACATATTAACCGAAAAACCGAACCATAACCAAATTAACCGATATCATCGAACCGTTTAAACCAAACCATTACTAAAATATACGGTTCAATTTCTAATCTTTGTTAACAAACTACATATGGTTCGGTTGTGATTTCAATTAAAAATCGAACCATTATAAACCAAATCGAGCCAATAATATTAATAATGTTTTAATATAATATAATATTAAATATATGATATGTAATTATATTGAAAATTGAAAATTTGAAGGATAATTATTTGGAGTTAGATAGGATAAGTAATATTCTATCAATACAATTATATATATAGGTATATACAATAATAGTATAATACAATCATTTATTTTTTATAACGGTAGACTTATGTCATCTTAGACCATTTTGGTTAACCGATATTAACCATTAACCGATTAAAACCGTTAACCAAAACCAATATTTGCTGCTACCTAATGGTTATCGAAATACATTCACCAATTCTAATGGTTATGGTTCGGTTTTGACCAAGAACCGAATCAAACCACCCCATACACACCCCTACGTGACATCTCATACGACATCCAATATGACAAAATGTGTACATATAATGTCTATTTGGCGTCCATGTAGATTTTTATAAAATTCAATAGTGTGATTATTGTAATAATTATAGAATCAATGAAATTAAGGTTTTGTTTGTGAAGATGATATAAATTAATAAAAAGGATAAATATAATGAGAACAATCAACCTGAAAGACCCAACAACAACCAACCCTTGAAAACCCAAATGCAAATGGGTTTTTATCTTATTTACAATTTCAACACTTCATCTTAAAAAAATAACATAATCATTTGTTTTAATAATAAGTAGAAATAGTTATTATAATCATAATATTATTTTTTTTTACAAAAAAGGACACATGTAAAACAGTAATAAACTGCACCGTCTGAATGATTTATGTTAACCCGTCACAAGACTTACGTAAAAGATTAATTGTACAACACTAGTAACACTGTGGGTGTGCTATGGTTTGAACCATGAACCCTCTTATGTGAAGTTTCACTTATAACCATTAGGATCCCATTGAGGGCACACATTACACATGGACAACTTTGCCACTTTGGATTTCTTATAGATGTGGCATAGGGTTGGATAATGTTTTACCAGATTCGAAATCACGTTAGCGGTGTAATAGAATAAAACAATAATTTATTTCACTAATAAATATAATCAAAAGAGAGCCGCTTTATATCACTAATGATTATTATGTTGGATTAGAAGTCTAAGCCCATAACTATATTTGGTATGTATTTGACCCGATAGTAGCATGATCATTTTGGGTTGCCTTCACCATAACAACTTGACTAGATGAGTTATAGAGAAAGAGGTTAATTGTGATTTATTAATATATTATAAGAATGATATATTAATTGAGAAATTATATTATTTAATTAATACTGGTCAAGAATTAATTTATAATTAATTTGGTGATCAAAAGAGATTAATTAAATTAAGGGGACTGATATTGTAATTATAAGATAATTACAAGATGGGCTGTGGACTCCTAAAGAAAGGAGGTGGATGAAATTTATGTGGAAGCCCACATAGAAATCGTCCATAGGGGCCTTCTGGAAGGATCATGTGTACTGTTTAGGGCTTAAGCAATCAGATTAGGGTTTTGACTGAAACCCTAGTAGGTCAGCTATATCAGGAACCCTTGGGACTCTAGAATTCAGCCACTTGAACCCTAAGAAGAGTACCAACCGAATTTTGTGATTCATAACCTCTCTCTCTTATATTCCTTTAACTTGCTCTTGGTGTTTGTGATCTATTAGAGGCATCACATTTGAGGTGCTAAGTTCTCAAAGGTTGAAGATCAAGCAAGCTACTAGAAAGGTAATCATCTAACTTTGTATTAGGTATTAATTTCGAAAATATCATGCTAGTTTAGGGTTATAGCTTTTGATGATTATTATTGCATGTATAATTAGAGAAAACCTAGATCCAAAGCTTTAGGGTTGTATGTGCACCATATGATTGATGTAATGCTCAAAACTCATCATATTATTACACCATAACAATTCTTAGATACATAGTTAAGCCCTCACTACCGTTTGATTTTTTTTTTTTTTTTTTTTTTTGATATCGCTTGGTGTGATACCCATAAACTTCGTATGTAACTTTTTAAACCGTTAGATAAGTTTAAGGTGGATGTATGCACTATAAAACATATATGGTATGATGTAATAGTAACATGCAAGTTATGTTGGCGGAAGTTGAAAGTAGAATGTTATTTATGTTCTAAGTAGCATACTATTTGGCAGTACATGTCCTATTTCGGCGCAAGATTTAAATGTTTAAGTTAGTTTGGTTTGAACCTAAGACTAAAACGATTTAAATAAAAAATAGTCGACTTAATATGACTTAAAACATGAAAGTTATGACAAAAATGACAAAGGACTGTATAGGACGCGTCTCGAGCAGATAATACAAGTATCCATAGAGTCAGAGCATCGGTATTATATATATATATATATATATATATATATATATATATATATATATATATATATATATATATATATATATATATATATATATATATATATATATATATATATATATATATATATGATTTAGTTGCACAGTCCACTCTTAAACAAACATGTTTAGTTTGCATGTTGATCAGTTACGGAAAATGTGGTTAAGTTTAACTTAAATGGGAATTACCATTTTAACTTCATTTGCTGCAGTCTTTGTTCTAGACCCGTTGGACAATATCTAAGGTGAATTTTGGGAAAAGTACACTATTTTCAAAGAATTAGAGCTTATATTAACAATTACTTATTACCTCCATAAAGCATCAAAGTTGTATCTTCTTTGATCTCCATCTTTTAAATTTGGGTTAAAATAGGATTTTATCATGAGTGAAGGGGGTTCAACTTCGATAGTCTCTTCTATCAAACTCAAGTTGGTTTCTCCTATATCATCTTAAGTTGAGGGAGTGTTATAGTATATTATGTATCTTTCTTACGTTGGTGTTAGTATTTACTACACATGTTCGACCCTAACACTTCGTAGGCTTTGTGCGGAAATTAAATTGAAGCCTCATTATTATTATTATTATTATTATTATTATTATTATTATTATTATTAACTAAATTCTCTGCTGTTAAATTTTAAACTTAAAATTTATAACCAACATATCATACATTCCATTATATGCATGCTTTTATTGATTAGTAATAAATTGAAAAAACAAAAACAAAAAATAAATAAAGAACCAACACTTTATTATTTTTTAATTATCGATCTTTTAACATTTAAAAAAAATCATCGATTATTCTTTGATAATAATTATTTTCAAGAAAACATTTCTCATTCAAAATCAAAGTCAAAATATTTAATCGCATGTAGATCACAAATAAGATTTTAAAAGATTTAGTTTTGAAAAAGTCTTTCCGCTAATGCATCACTATTGAGAGCAATCAACAAAATTTTGTATGATACACAAAAGCTATATAAGTTTTTATCTTTTTAAAGAAATTTAATTTTGCATTAGTTGTACTATATTTGTTGGTAAATATTTTGTAACAATTTCAATTTGTTGAATACAATATGAGATATGGCAATTGTAACCTTTTATAAAGATTTTTGTTGCTTGTTTTTAGTTCATTGATATTTAGTGACTTCAACTTTTCTACTGATAAGAAACTAACATGTTTTCATATTGATTGTATTGCTCAAACCTTTGGTCCAGTAAACAAATAACTTGATTATTTATGTACAAAAAATATCACATCTTAAATGATTATTAAAGTAAAAGTTCATGTACTATTTTTGATAATTCAATGTCACTTTTGTCAAAATATTTTTTTTCTTAATTTCTTGTTTTATTATTTTTTTATTCAAAGTCTTCTCAAACTCATGCTTTCTCGGTAGCAGGGTAGATATAAAAATCTCTTTATATTGGTATCAATTGCAATTATACTTATAGTTAATATGATTATTTTTGTATTTTTTTTTTTTTTGTAAAACTTGGTATTAAAAGAAAATTTCAATTGGAGACGGTAGCCCCGTACTACCGCACAATCCACACAACCCAGGACCGCCAACCTAGGACTACAAATATGTTATTTGGGATTAAACCCTTTCTTATGTTTATCTTATAGTATTATTTTAGAATTTTAGATAATTCCATAGACTCACCTTGTGTTGTAAAATGTAAACTAAACTCATAATGAATAAAAAGAAGTTAAAAACCATTCTACAAAACAAATTCAAAACATTATGTACTTTTTGCTAGAAAAACATTCCAACAGGCTAAACCGTTCAAGTGATCCATGCCACATGGTCATAATGGACTTGACCCACTGAACCCAAAATCGGCAAGCCATTGTCAGAACTCAGAAGGAACATAAAGCCATCGGACATTTATTGTTTACCCGATATGGAGGCCGTCGATATTAATGCAAAAATGTAGGATAACAGACTTAACACTTAACACTAGCCCCAGCCCCATACCACTTTTTTTTCCTATTAATCAGGTCAATTTACATTTTTTTTTTAACCAGAAGAAAACAAAATAAAAACGATATAGGTTGGGTTAAGGGACAACAAATGGAAAAATACAACACTAAATCCAATTTAAAGAGATCCCTTTCAAAGCAAAATGGACTCTACGCAAAATGGGATGTCTTTATGTTCGTCCAAAGCAAAAACAGGGTTTGGTGTTACATGTATTGTATGTATTCATTTGTCATTTACCAATTCAATCACTAAAATTATGCTAATATTGATCATGATCACAGAACTTCATAAGATAAAATAACATGCTTCGTTAATCACCAAAAAGAATGAATGATTTTATATCATTTATTGCATTTATTCCATGGAATTATATAAACATAATCAAATATACGATTAGAGAAGCAAATCAGACTTGGAAGGCAATCTCCTGAAAAAGTTAAATGGCACCGACGGCATCCTGTTCCTAAACCTCGGATGCCGGAGCCAGTAAAGTCCAAACAGAACCGCCACCACCTGAAACGGCGTCACATACAAAAACACCGCCCACACCAAAGCAATTATTATAAAGATCGCGGTAGCCCTAGAATCTCGCCAGCTCAGCAACGCCATAGCCCTCTCCCCTTGTGTCGCCATATCCCCAATCACCGTCTGAACTCTTCCGGCAACACTTCTCATCCGATCATACCTCATCCTCACAATATCATTCGGCCGTGAAGTTGGAAACGTGTCAAATTCCTCATCCAATTCATCAGGATGCACCACCTCTGCCTGCGATATCCGCGCATCCATATGCGGTGGATTCCGTGGCCGGAATCGGTAATTCCAAAGTCCGATCACAAAAAGGTAAAGAAACACCGTCGGAAGTATCAATTCCGGGTAGCACACAAGAATCACAAACAAAACGTGTACCAAAATGGTGGTCAACGGATTCCGCCATTGACAAATCCCATCCAACCAACGGAATACTGCGGTGACTCCCGACAAAAGCGCCATAATCCGGTTAAAATTCGCCTTGCTCCTCCGTAAACTCCACATATGGTAATCAACGTCGAGCATATACTCGACGTTTTCTCTTTTTAGTGGCGGTTCGGCTCTTGCGAGCCGAGTCGCCACTATCATCATCGCTTGGTGTCTTAACCAGTCGATGTGTTTAACCGAAATCGGTTGAACATAATGCATTTTAGGGAGCAGTGGTCGCCCATACTGGGCGACCATGTTCACCCATGCCATGCAGGTGAACCGGATTGCCAAGTGGAGCTCACCGTGTTTTTTTAACCCATTGGGTGTTAGGACCAACAACGGGTAGTAATGCGTGTAGATTCGGTCGGTTTCCAAAGTGGATAACCGGATTCTAACTTTCCCGATCCGTTGGTCGCGTGACTCGTCTTTGTCGCTGATGTGGCAGTTGTCAAAGACGGCTACGGTGATGACTGTACACGGGTCGTAAACTTCCCAGGTGTACTGTTCGTTCCAGCGAGGCGTTAGTGTGTTGAGAAGTGTACGGGTTCGAACCCATTTGTTACCATATTTAGCGACACAATAAGCGTCGGTCATACGACCCTCTCGAATCTTCATAGGAAGGAGATTCTGTGCACTTAGGATTCCGAGTTCGAGGATTCCGATGCTTTGTTTCCTTAAAAACTTGGAAGACGGCTGTAGATCACTGCTGAAATGGGTGGATTCATCGAGAACATGATATCCAGCGTCTAAACATAATTTGAGCTGAATCTTACTTGAGAACTTGACCTCTTTCTTCTTCTCGGAATCATCGTCCCAGTGGGTGGGTCTCCCGAGGTCAATCCACACAGGTTCCAGAGCTTTTCTGTAATCGATTCTTTGTGGAATTCTACGAACGGGGACATTTGTCCTGCCGACACAAACGTCTTTTCCTGGCCCAATTCGATCCTCAACGCTGATTATAAGAAACTCGTCGAATGGTTCAGAGGCGACGAGCATTAACTCCTCCTGCCATGAGGGATTCAAGCTTCTGATTTGTGAGATTCTGGTGGTTCGCATCTGGCTTCCGAGGTTTATCTTGACGTAAAACTCAGGGTGCCGACTCCGGTCCACAGGGATGAGATCTTGAGCGTCGATGACGTGAATTCTTAGGTAGAATAATTTTGGAGAGAAATAGACATTCGATCGCGTGTTTGCAAGGTTGTGATGACTAATGCCATGAGCATCGGAGTGCCATGCTCCGGGGAAGGCTTCGTCGGCCTGAGTTCCCATCCAGACGGCGAGCATGATTTCTCCCCTGACTTTTACACCGTTTTTGTCTTCCAGTCTGTACCATTGAGGAGCTAAAGGACTATCCGGCGGGACTCGAGTTGGAACATCGACTATATCGAATCTGATTTTTCCGACGAAATCGTCTTTTGTAATTAAATCTTTATCCTTCACTACCAATTCGAGAATGGTGGATTGTAATCGTTCTTTGGAAAATGCGAAAACCTGGTTCCAGACAGGGTGGTGATTCTTCTCATGGTGTTTTGTGACGCCTTTGTAGTTTCCGAGCTTCACTTCCACGTATGGGTCGAGGCTGCCGGTGACGTCCATCGACGGGAGGTCTCTGGCTTTAACGACGTTTACATACAAGAAATGCATCTGCTCCACCAGATCGTAGGTTGTCGCCGTCTTGTCAGCTCCACGGTACCCCATACGCGCCGCCACCGGCGGCCGTGTCTCCACTAATCCGAAATTCGGTGGTGGTTTTTGTCCCGGGAACTGCTGGTGCATATGCATCATGTTTGGTGGTCCAGCTCTCATGAAGTTGCTTTTGCTTTCCACGGTGACCGGAGGTGGAGCTGCCGGGACCGGTGGTGGCGCGCCTCCGTGGCCGCCGGTGCCGACGGAGAAAAAAGTTCTGACTTCCTTTTGTTTCTCTTTATTCTTCTTCTTTTTCGCATCACTATCGTCGTACTCCTTGTACTCGTTTTCGAAAGGAAAATGATTGTTGTTGATTTCTGCTTCTACAGGGACCTGTTTGGTACTTTTGAAATGATCGTTCCAATCATCTTCATGACGAGCATGGTGGTGCTGTTGCGGTGGCGGTGGCTGTGCCGGTGGCGGTAGATTTGAAGAAAACTGACCATGAACGGCGTAGATTTTAAGAGCGATATCTCCTCGTATATTGGAGAACAATCCACGTTTATCAAGTGGGTATCTCTGGACAAAACCTTCAGTCTCCGACAAAGGCACAGAGTCGCCAGATATCCGAACACGACCAAGAAAGTTTTTCTGATGATTGGGGTTCCGATCATTATATACAGTAACCTCGATAGTGGAGAACGGGAGATTTCTGGGATCTTCAACGTTGAAAACGAGAGTCTCATTCCAAGCCGGGTTGAGATCTCGGATTTTGGTTTGGGTACGCTGGCGTTGGCCATCGAAATTGACCTCAACAAAAGCGCTTGCAGAGCCTTGGCCGTCTTTGGGCATGAGGTCGGCGGCGTCGATGACTTGTACTACTAGCTTGGCCATGGTTTTCCGGTGGCCGGCTGATGAATTGGAGGAGAAAGTGAATGAATTGGGGGAATGACTAATGACTAGTGACGTAGAGGTGAAGGGATGAAGTTTGGTATAGGCGGTGTTGTGTTAGTGTTGTGGTGATGGTGGTGGTTGGGGCCTACCATGGAAGAAGATGGGTCCTGGTTTTTGATTTATCGTTTCGTATATCTCTTTTTGATTCTGTGGTTTGATATGAAAGGAAGTGAAAGCGATTATGTTTGTTCAAATACTCCCTCCGATTCTGAACAAATATACTTCTTTCTTTTTTTCAAACTATTTTTTTATTTTAGGCATATTATTCTTGTTGTTTTTTACGAATATTATATAATAATAATGGGGTTAACTAGGTTTTTGGGTTGATTTTGTTATATGTCGAATGTATTAGGTATATAGTTGTTTAGGTGAAGATTTTCCTAACATTTTAAGTTGCGTAGTTATTTTGAGTGATAATTCCATTTATTAGTAACCAAATTTCTTAATTATTTTGTGCTGAAATTTTGTTGTAATTATGTTAAGATTAATGATGATTGTTATAATGATTATTATATCTTTGATATCTTATGGACTTATAACAATGTCACATATATTAGAAAAAATTATTAAAATTTGAAAGTTACTTTTTTCAAAAAAATTTTTTTACATAGTTTAACAAATTATATATATATATATATATATATATATATATATATATATATATATATATATATATATATATATATATATATATATATATATATATATATATATATATATAATTTGGTTCCTAAATTCAGTGTTTGGTTTCTAGCTTTTTTTATTTCTTGCGCCTTGACCAACCGTACAATTTCATTTTGTTGGTTTGTTCATCCTTCTCGAACATTAAAATATTATATTACTCTTATTTATTTTCTTTTTGATTTATTTATTATTAAGCTATTTATAAAAATATATATATAATTACATAGTGGTCACATTAGTTCTTCGCCTTAATCCGCAACTACCATTGAGCACCACTGACATCGACGACCATCAAACACCATTCACATCCACACCTATATTTTGTTTTCATATTGACACCACTATTTCCCTTTCCTTCATCGATCACACATCATCGACCACACACTCTCAATCTCTGGCACCACCAAAAAAAACTACTAGCAAATCCTTTCTTTCTTCAACAAAAAACCCATAGAAAAAAAAACATACTAGGGACTACTGTCTGCATCTAATGAAACTAAACCTGATGATAATACCTTTCGAAATCGCCTCAAATGAAACCAAACCAAGAATTGCCTCAAATGGAGATTGTTAGAAAAGAACATTGATAGGCTTGGAAAAAAGACGAAAACCTTATATTTATTCCCAACTTCTTTGATTTCCAATGTATCAGCTTCTTCCCCTTTTAATAAGCTGATTTCGAAGCTTTTACAAGCTGGTGAGGTCATTGTTGTAAAACAAACAGAAAGCCTAAATCCACCCCCACCTCTCAAGCTTTAGTTAGCTTCTATTATAGACAAAATCCACATTCGATTGCAGACAAAACAACACCCACCTTATATTTCGATGAAAAAGTGGGATCTAATGGTTTCTAGTAATGGTCCTGCCGGCAGTGTACTGATGGTCTAGAGTGGTTTAGCTTCAAACGACGTGAGAGAAAAGGGGATGCATAGTAGGTTTCAGAAATTGTAAGGTGAGTGGGATATCTTTATTATTTTTTTTTTTTCTAATTATGAAATTATAATATAAATAAATAAGGGTGGTATAGTATTTTTTGTATCAAATAATGATGAAAAAAACAACAAAATAAAATTATAAAACGGTCTGTAAAGGAAAAAAAAAATTAAGAACCAAACATGTAATTTTACCAAACTAATAACGATTTCAATAATTTCTTTCTAAAAGAATGTATTTTTATAGTATTTTACTTTATAACAGTCAAAACTCTTTAAAATGTTTATTTTGTTTAATTAAGTAATATTCTTGAAGTCATTGTTTTTAGTGTTTATTAATTAAATAGAATTGTTATATTGGTATAGTGTTTGAATACTTTACCTTATAGATATTGAGATATTTATATAAAAAAATATAAAGTTGTTTATATAAAATGAAGTTCATTTTCGAAAAAGATCTACAACTATATTGTGGTATGATAATTTTTTATTATTATTGTATTTACAGATCTGGTCAAAAAATTGACATATATTTATCAAACGTAAAATATATTTATATGATCCATCACTTACGTATATCATATTTAAAATAACAAGAGTGTTGATTTTAAAAGGCAAACATTAAAAACATAATAATATTAATAAAATATTATGAATTCTTTTAGCTATGTAGTGACAATTTTTTTTCCATATGTTTATCATATTTATCAACCATAATCATATCATTCAAGCAAGGTTGTTTAAATCCCGATTTTGATATGAAAATCTTATGATTTTAAAATCCATAAGTAAAAAAAATAAGAGAAAATGACAAAAATAGCCAATTATACTAATTGCATTACAAAAATAGCCAAAAAAAATCGGGATTGCATATTTAGCCACCCATTTCGCAGATGAGAAGGTCCCATCTGCGAAATGGGCATCTTATCTGCGAATGTACAAGTGCCTGAAGCACAGTTGTGCTTCAGGCACTTGTACATTCGCAGATGAGATGCCCATTTCGCAGATGGGACCTTCTCATCTGCGAAATGGGTGATTTTTAGGTATAAAAACGTTTTTTTTTTTTTTTTTTTTCATTTTCACCATTCTCTACACAAAAACTCTCTCTAACTTTGGGTTTCTCTCGGAATTTTGGCTAGTTTTTGAAGAAAATGGAGGATTATGTCAACAATCCCGCAAATATGATTAGATTTTAACTCTTTTAATGTTTAAAGTTATTTTTTTTTAAAGTTAATTTTGTTGTGTTTGATAGTTTTAGTATATTTTTAGTATACTTGAAGTTTAAATGCAAGTAGAGACAAGTAGAGACTGCGTAGATAATGTTTACAATTTGTTATTTTTGTAGTTTTTTTAGTTGTTGTATAACCTGAAATCTTGTAAATTTTTATCCTATAATTGTTTATATAAACTGCAAAATAGTTGTTTGTATATATATTTGTCGTATAACATTTGTATAAGTTGAAAATTTGTCGTATATATATTGTTAGAAATTGTTTTTATTTGTCGTATAAGTTGAAAAATTTGTATAAAGTAGTCGTATAACTTGCAAAATTGTTAGTTTGGTTGTCGTTTTATTTTTAAATTTTTTTGTTTATATGGTTATATAATGTTAGTTTTAATTAGAAAGATAAAAATTGTTTATATATTTGTCGTTTAAGTTGAAAATTTGTTTAAGTTGAAAATATGTTTAAGTTGAAAATATTTATATAATTATGTATGATATTGCTTTCTATCGTAAATATATTTGTTGTATAACTTGGAAAATTGTTTATATATGTGTATGTTATTGTTTTTTATCGGGGAAATATATATATATTAGTAATTAAGAAAGTATTCGTAGTTCGTAATCATATATTTAAAAAAAAAATATTTTTTAGTTATCTAATTTGTTTTTGTGTTTTTTTTTGCAGCATGATTTTAGTTTAATGAATACGAAAGCCTTTGCGAACCTAAAAGGCTCTGGCGGTAACATATGGGAAGTCTTTGAAGTTTTAGATGATGCCCGACGTGCTATTTTCAGAAATACCGTCTTTGGCTATTTTATTGATGTCCCTCGTTTACAAGGGGACGCTTTATTGTTTCATAAAATGTTCCTTCATCAGATCCGGCCGGACCCTGTTTTATCTCCAGATGGAATAAAACGTTTATATTTTCGAGTAGGCAATACCAAAATGGTTTATGGGCCGGAAGAGTTTTGTTTGATTACCGGGTTCAATTTTGGGGAGTATCCAAAAAATATTGGGAGAAAAGGGTCGGAAAAATTAATAAGCAGTAAAAAAAGATGTTTACTGCGTGAACGGCTATTTCCGGACCATACTAATAGTTCGGTGAAAATCGGCGACCTGAAAAGTTTAATTTTAAATCAAACATTCCTAGCACTTGACGACCTTGATGCAGTTAGAGTATGTTTGATATACATTTTGTGTGAAGGTTTTTTGGGCAAAGAAGTTAACGATCGGGTGCCACAAGATTGATTTTATTTGGCTGAGAATTTGGATATCTGGAATAGGTATATTTTCTTTACGTTAAAAGTTCTATTTTATTAAAGTTATAATTTATATAATAATCAATTTTGTTTTTTTTGTTTTGTTAGCTTCGCTTGGGGTAGCTATCTATGGGATTTTACTTATGTTGACCTTGAGGATACGTGGAATAAGATACATCATTATTTATCACTTCCTGAGCGTGGTCAAACTTTAAAGTATTCCGTCTCAGGATTTACGGCTCCAATTAGGGTATAAAAATTTTATTATATTTAAATTGTTTTATTGTTATATTTTTTATTTTAATTTTAACTTTTATTACTATTATTGTACAAAATTGTAGATATGGATATATGAGATGATTCCGGCTGTTCGTGCATGTGGATTTGCATTGAGAAAAAATAAAGACTTGCCTCGGATGAAAAGATGGAGCGGAACAAAAAAATTGAAATGGGTTGACGTGAACAAGATTTGGTCAAAGATGCAGGTTTAAAAATATTTCGTTTATTATTAATAAAGTTGATTCTTATAGTTTTATATGCATTTTTAATATGTTTAATTTTTTAGGAGGGGCTACCACCAAGACAAAACATGTTACCGGGTGATGGTGAGATGACATCTTTTTATTATATGTCATTTTAAGAGTATGTATATGGTGAAGGGAAAGTAGTTCCATCCCCAGTACGGGACCATTTTAGGAGACAAGACGAATCTTCGTCTAGTATGTCGTCCAGTGGTCGCTCTCATGGTAGAGGTCGGGGCAGTGGGAAACACAAGCTAGACGAGTTGTTGAAACGGGTACATGCACTGGAGCAGCATGTGTTTATGAATCAACAAAAACCTACAAAGGTTTTTTATGAAGAAGTGAATAATGAACAATTTTGGAACGACATTATTTTTGAGGAACCGACAGTGTCACAAAGAAATTATGATGAACAGGTTAGTTACACGCTACATTATTTATTAAATTTTATTAACATATATGAATACCTGTGTTCATATTTTATATTTGAAAATATAGGTTGTGCAAGATGAAGTGATGAATAAAAACAATACAACTCAAAATGTTTTTGGTGATACTCAAGACGACAAGGTTGTTATAGATGTTACCTTTACGATTTTAATAATTACTTTTTAATAAAGTGTCTTTCGTTATTAAGTAAAAAGTTATATTTTTAATGTAGGTGTTGGAGGAGAGTAATCAGTATGCGGGGAACAAATTTGATGATGATGTGTTTGATGTAAACGATTATAGTGAAGTTAAAGAGGTTATTATATAGTTACATTAATATTAATATTTTGTTTATTTAGATATTATTCGTTATTAAATTATGTGTATTTCGTTAGTAAGTATAAAGTATTATCTTTAATGTAGGAGTGGGAGGAGAGGAATGACAATGCAGGGAACAAATTTGATGATGATGTGCCGGATGAAGACGAACTTATATTAATGGGAAATGTAGATTATTTTCATGATGATGATGATGACAAAGAAGTTACACCCGATAAACCTAGGAGTCGAAAACCATCACAATTTTTATGCACTCCTTACACCGAGGTATTCGTTTTATTTATAAACTGATGATTTTATGTTTATGTGAATTATCTGAAAGATATACATTTAAACATTTGAATATTGTTTTTAGTTGCACACGACACCGAAACAAAAAAGAAGAACAAAAAAGAAGGTTGGTATGAAATCAACAAGCCCCGTTCCTCCTCCAGTTTTTGGTGTTGCTCATGACTTCTCCATGTTGCGCCTGCAACCTTACGTAGCAGACGGTGAGGATGTCATCCAAAATTATGTATTGCATTCATACGATGTGCAACATCGTTTGTTTAATTTTGTGTTAGATAGAGATTTTTGGAGCTCATTATTTGGGCATACACACGACGGATGGTTGGAGTCAGCGGTAAATAAATTGTTAATTAATTCTTTTAAAAGTTAATTGTTTTTTAGTCAATAACAAAAGTATCATGTGTGCAGCATATAACCATTTGGTACCGAGTTTTGATGGAGAGACGGTTTGAGAGCGACCGACATACAATAATGCCTCCAAATTTTTTTGTTTCTCATGCTTTGGAAGAAGGACAGGACTGGAGGGCGTTTATGGCTGGTATTGCTACATACCCCAACTTCATGGTTGCTTGGTGGGATGTTGATACGGTAAACTTAATACTTTATATTGAAAATAATATCGTTTTTTTGTTATGTTTTTGTATTGTGATGTAAATAAACATAAATTTATTTTCTGATCCTTATACAGGTCTTATTGCCGATTCATTCATCCCCTAATCATTGGCTATTTGGGGAACTACGATTAGCGTCAATGGAAGTGCATATTTATGACAGTCTTGGTAGAGGTGCTTATGAAAAATTCCAATCCGAAGGAATCTTTTCCAAATTTGAACGTCGGGTGGCAAATTATTTGGACAAGATTAAGTATTGGGCGCGGAGGAACATCCCAAGGATTCCATTGAATATGCAATTCATTTATGAAGAAAACGTTCCCCAACAAAGTAGTCATTTGGGAGATTGCGGTGTTTTTCTTTGTATGTTTATGGAGCAATTGGTTTCAGGTCAACCAATACGTGTTCTTATTGACCCAAAGAACGCAGCTTTAGAGTTCCGTCTCCGGATGGCAAAAATTATTTGGGGGTCTAGTCTTGCTCCTCTGTAGTTGGATTATATAAATGTATATACAAATTAATGTTGGATTTCATTATTAGTTTATCTTTAGAGTTTACTCAACGGATGACAAAAAATATAACGTTACGACAATTACAACAATTTAATGACCTACTAATTACTTATCAATAAATTCAACATAAGAACGACCACAACATTTGTTTTAACGTTACAAATACAACAATTTATTGACCTAACAACTTCAAAACCATAAGAACAATATTGAAAAGCTTACAACTTGTAAACAAGAACTGCCAAGAACAACACCCAACTACAAACCAACGCTATCTTTAACTTCTTATTTTCTGATTGAAAGAGCTTATTAGAGTTAGCTACTTTAGCTATTACCATAGAAGATTGGTCCTTCTCTTCATCAACCCAACTGATAAACCCGCATTTTGGTCCCTGTTAAATTTAATATCCACAGTAAGAAAATAAATTTGTGTCATGTAAACACGAGGGTTTACATTTGAATGACGGTAAGAACATGATACCAAATACGGGCAAGCGTAGAACAATCTTCCTGGGTTTTTAGCTGTACCCGAAATCCTAACGATACGTTCTCCTCCACAATTGCAGTATGCCATTAGCCTTCTTATTCTTTTAAATCGGAGGTAGTTTCTCAGTTAAATTTTTTCATAATGAGTGACACCTATTTATAGAATAAATCATATTACGGACAATTCTTTTTGACTATGAAATAAACTGGTTTGACTATGAATTCAAAAAGTTCAACTATGGAATGCAGACAAGTACATTCTGTAGTATTGTCATGTCGGTCAGTGAAATTTGACTATGAAATGAACTGGTTTGACTATGAATTCAAAATGTTCAACTATGAAATGCAGACAAGTACATTCTGTAGTATTGTCATGTCGGTCAGTGAAATTTGACTATGAAATGAACTGGTTTGACTATGAATTCAAAAAGGTCAACTATGAAATGCAGACAAGTACATTCTGTAGTATTGTCATGTCGGTCAGTGAAATTTGACTATGAAATGAACTGGTTTGACTATGAATTCAAAATGTTCAACTACGAATTTAAAGGGTTAAACTATGAATTTTGATCAGTAGAGATACAATATCTTCTATTTATAATTCCATTTGTGTGATCATTGTAGAGCACAATTATCGATATTGAAAATGAGTAGTCACAGCCAAAGAACCTTTTCTCAACTACCAATTTTCTTGCATAACCTTCAAAGAACAAATCCTAATACCTTCACAGCCATTAAGAAAACCGATAACAACCGCTTTCAATTCTGTTTTGTGGCTTTAGGTTGCGTGGTATAACATACTTCTTTTATTGAGTTATACAATATTTCATGGTAATGTATGTCGATTAATTCTTACATAACACTAATATGTGTTCGTTTTTATGTAGATTCATACCTTCCTTAGGTGCATGATACCGCTAATATATGTGGGTTATTTACCCCTTCTTGGGAGCTTTCTGACAACAATGTACTTCGCAGTGGCTTTAGATGGAAATCATGAGCCACTACTCTTAGCACTTGGTTTGGGAACCTTACAGTGTGAAGAATCATGGAGATGGTTCATGATGAGGTTAAGAGATTGTTTAGGTGAGGACACAGAGGTTGGTTTCATAAGCAACATGTGTGATAACATAGACTTTGGTGTTGACAGTGCCTACCCGGATTCCTATCATGGATATTGTCCTAAAGATATAGCTCGAAAGATACGTGAGTCTATCGGACATAACAATACGGAAGTCGAATCGTTGTTTTGGAAGTCATGCAATGCATATAGCGTTGATGATTTTTACTTGTGTTTCGAAAGGTTGCAAAGTACATGTAGGCAACCACCTTTCTGCACCTTGCTTATGAGTCCAATTTACTGGCTTGACGATATACCGATTTCAAAATGGACAAGAGCATTTTTCCTAAAAATACGTTACAATGTTAAATCGATTGACGTCCCTGAAATTTTGCAAATTATATCCTCACGTGAGTTTCCTATAACAACGATAATTGAGTTAACCACCACGTCGATAAAATCAAAGTATGCTGAACGGGCCGAACTGGCTGGTAAGGGAGATTGTTATATTTTGTTTTTTTTATTGTCATGCTATTTTTATTAAAATATCAAATTTTACAGGGAGGTTGTCTGGTGGGTTGACCCCTTACGTTGAGAGTAAGGTTCAAAAAAGTCTCAGCAAGTCTTACAATTGTAATGCAAAACGTTTGTATGGGGATACATTTGAAGTCCATGACACTTTTGCCACCAGCAACGTACAACTTGAACGAAGGGTATGTAGTTGTGGTAAATGGCAAAAAGTGGTATACCATGTGGCCACGCTATAGCATGTCTAAGAACCCGTACATCTGAGTCCATTCAGAGAATGGTTGAATACAAGTTCACTAATTATGTGTATCGAGTTGCATATGGATCTGAGTTGGTGAATGGTATACCATCATATGAGCATTGGGAAATACCAAATGAAACGGTGGTCCTGTTACCTCCCTCAATGCAGTAGTTATTCATGTAGCACATTTATGTTTTATGTAGTATTATGTATTAGTTTTTTATGTACTCCATTTTTATTTTACTGCTGTGTTACGTATTAGTTATCCATGTACCCAGTTTATTTTTTATGTCGTATTATGTGTTAGTTATTTATGTACCCCGGTTTTATTTTATTGCTTTCTAAATATTGGCTATTGAGGGAACAACATACATTAAAAGAAATGGACGTTTATTAAATAGTAACGACTAGACACATACAACAACAAGCAACTTAAATAACGAAAAACAATTAACTTAACCAACATGCATATTAAAAATAAGGGAAATTCTTTAAAACATTCCATGCATCTAAGTGGGTAAACTCGCTACCATCGTATTGAAAGCGGTATAGTTCCAAAGCCACCTGTCGTAGAATGTCTTCATCCGTATTTGCATGTTCGTTATCCAACTCGTTATAAATACGTTGAAATTGTTTCACCTTCATTTTCATATCCAGAAACTTCGCTTTGACATCTCTTCTTCTTCGATATTGAGTGCGGTTCATTAAATGGTGAAACAAATGACAGACACGAGACCAAAATGATCCGGCACGAACTTGTGGGGGACCCGGTGGAAAATCCACCTCTACAGTTGTAATCCAAGCTTGAACCAAAGCGACCTCCTCTGCGTTCCTCCATATACGTGGTGAGTCCATAATTGCAAGGAGGGAAGTAATAGAATACAATTACAACGGATATTGAAATCTATTTATAACGACTCCTTACTTTCCTGGTGCAATGAGTTGTCAACTCAAACAGCAATGTATTGTGTTGTCATTCAACCGGGGATGAATTGTCAACTCGAACAGTGATCTGTTGTGTTATAAGTATAGTACACTGCATTCGTCAGTTAATTTTGACTATGAATTGCAGACATATTAGAAGTTTGGACTGCGATTTTGTGTAGAAACTACTATAAATTGACCCTAAGTTACATGCAAAACGTTATTAAATTAACCAATATAGTTGTTCAAATATTGTTTTTTAGATTCTACCCTCTTTGTTTCAATCCAAATGACTTCTATATCATGGAGCAATGAAGAGTTCTTGGTTCTTACACATGCTTATATTCATGTGTACGAGACAAGCAAGTTGAATGATCCAATGTTTTGGAGCCGTCTAACAAATATTTTCAATGCTGAAAACCGAATGGCTACAAGAAACGATCGTGACGAACTAGACATCTTAGCAAGATGGTATGAAATGAAAACCGAAGTTCTATTATTCAACGATCTTTATACCAAAATTGACGACACCCGTTTAAATGCTACTGAGGATGTCATCTTGGAAGCTGCTAAGGAGGAATACAAGTCATTAAGTAACGGGTTGGAATTCCAGTTTCAAGCCCCTTGGAATATTTTGAAATATATCCCGTTTGTTTAAAATCTATTTTAGTTTATTATTTGAGTACTAGGTTATTTTCATGTACTAGGTTATTTTCATGTATTTCTTATGTATTTCGTATGTATTTCGTTTGTTTAAAATCTATTTTAGTTTATTATGTGAGTACTAGGTTATTTTCATGTATTTCGTATGTAATTCGTATGTATTTCATATGTTTAAAATATATTTTAGTTTAGTATGTGAGAAACTCGTATGATTAAGTTGAGTTAATATATTTTAGTTTATTATGTGAGAAACTCGTATGATTAACTTGGGTTAATAAATGGCCATTGCATTAGTTATCAAAATATATTAGAATACATTAGTAACAAGATTCCATGAACCATTAAAACATCACAACAATTACATGAAAAAAACGACATAATACGATCAAAGCATTAACGTAAAACACAAGTCCATGGCTTATTCTTAACACAAATTAGAGCGGTCTACTTGAAATACTGTTTATCTCTAACAACCTTCCAAACTTCCTCATATTCGAAGTCTCTGCCTTCATGCTCAAAGATGTAAAACTCTGTAACAACTTCCAAGAACTCTTCTTCGTCACGACAACGAACATTGTTACGTTTCGCATAACTACATGCTCGATTGAACCATGTCACTTCCTCCTTTACATCCGTCCACTTAGTAACAACATCTGATTTTTCTCTTTTTTGCCCTTCTCCCATCTCATGGTTAAACAAAGATGTGATGCGACTCCATTCATCACCAATTAGGCAATGCGGGGGAGCAAGTAACGGTTCACCATCCTTAACACTTAGCCAGCACCGTGTTAGAACTAACACCTCGTTTGTCGTCCATGGCCTTTCAGAATTGGAACCAGGTACTTCATTCGAAGAACTTGCTGCATTCGACGACATTTCTAATAATGGGAATTCGTTTCGTTTAGGTGATTTGGGTGTTTGGTTTATAGATCTTAAACATCTATTTATATAAATAAATAGACTATGAAATAATACTTTGACTACGAAATGGTTATATTTGGACTACGAATTTCAGCTTTATGCAGTGTTTTGTCATGTCAAACTGTCATTTATCTCTTGTCACTAAAGGGACCCACTGGGATGTGCAGGTTACTACAGTGACTTGTCATTACTGTCTAGTCATTTCAAAGTTGGACTTCTCATTACTGTCTAGTATGTATAAATACCACTTATTGCTCCAGTTTAATACAACATCGATTTTATTATGAGTTCCTCACACAAATTCGAAATTTGCTCATGCAACGAAGTAGATTGTTACTACTGTGATTCGATAGACCCTTTTTTTACACCCTCTTCAGCCGGGTCATATATGTCACATGAAAATTTTGAAGAATTAAAGAAGGCTGAAGCACAACAAGAAGAGGACAAAGAGTCATCCCGACTTCTCACTCAACTTGCTAATGATATAGGTTCGGAATGCAAACAAGCTGAAGAATGGATTGACCTCAATAAAAACAAAATCAAAGAGCATAAAGATTGGATAAAAAAGAGTAAGAAGGCAATCAAAACGACTGAAAAACGGCTTGCTGAGAAGGATGAGCAGTTGATACACATTATGGTAAAAAAGGATCGTTTCGAAGACAAAATGAGAATTAGGGATGACTATATAACAATGGAGAAAGAGAAGTACCCGTTGCAGTTCCCTGAGTTTAAAAATTAGTTATAAAGTTGTTGTAATATTATCATGAAACAGATTAGGTTGCCAAATGATCGTTTGTTGTTTTTTTTTAAATAACATGTTGTAACTGTTAAAATAAATCTGCAAACTATATTTTATAATATAAAGGCTTCATTCATTGTTATAATCAACAAACTTAACTAAAATATGAAAGCATAGCAATGTCTTGTAAGAGTTAATAAAAATATTACAATACATAATAAGCTAACAACTCGTCATTACTCTTAATTTCAAGGTTGTTTTATATCAAAATCAGCGTTATGGGTTTGTGAGCAACCCGCTGAACCACCAATATTATATGCCATTTCTGCAGTAGAAATTATGTGACCTGCTCTGCTACCAGACGCCCTTCCAGTACAATTATTTCTCGTGTGTCCTAGGTGACCACATGTAGAACACTCTTTTATAATTGGACCCTCGCCTTGGGATGGAATGCGGTCTGTGTTTCTTGGCCTGCCTGGCTTACGTTTATCCATTATAGGTGGCTTAACAATCATCAAATCATCGGGGATCTCCCATTCGGATGGCTTCGACAGAGGGTTTATTGATTCCTCATATGTTTTCCTCAGTGTTTCGGTAAAGTAAGCATTTAATGCAAACCTCGAGCAGTCTTGGTAATTGTTCACTGTTAAACATCTTATGACATGACCACAAGGTATCCCATCAAGTTGCCAATGCCTACATGTACATGTCATATGTTGAAAATCAACAATCACATTTTGTGCCCCCTTTTTGACCTCGCATTTCGTATTTGAGATCATGCGAACATCCCATTTGGTAAAATTTTTCTTGTTTTCTTTTACAACTTCATCCGCCCAAGGGGTAAGTGTTGTTGTTGCTTCCGCTAAAAAAACAGCCAAAATGAAGAAGTTAAAATCAATAACATCGAAACTAATAAAACATTAATATTACAAATTTACGTAATACCTGCAAAGTTACGTCTTTGAAACCACCATTGTTGCATTGTAGCACGAAAAAAATAATCAACATAAGTATTGGCACCTTACGTGCGTGTCTAGATAATGCATTTATAGACTCCGCACTGTTGGACGACATAAGATTGTATCGGTTCCCTTTAAAATGTGCCCTTGACCAGGTTTCTGGATTTATACTTTTTAAGTACTCCCATACTGGTTCTTTTGTCTTTTTCATAACATCCATGGCAGCATCAAAAGCATCAACTGTGTACGCCCTACACGCCTCCCAAAAAATTCCTTTAACCGTCTTACTTTTGCCGAATCTAGATACTATGTTGAAATACAAATGGACACCACATATTCCATGATGAGCATGAGGAAAAATGTTGGCAACGGATGTTGCTATAGATGGAGACCTATCAGATATAATTGTAAGCTCCTGCATATTTCCTATGCAATCACGTAGTTTTTGAAAAAACCATGTCCAAGAATCAGTACACTCATTTTTGCATATACCATATGCAACCGGTAATATTTGATTTTGTCCGTCCTTAGTAACTGCAAGTAGCATGGTACCTTTGAACTCGCCCTTTAGGTGAGCTCCATCTACTACTAGGGTCGGCTTACAAAAATTGACAAAAGCTCGTACCTATAATACATTGTATATCTATTCAAATACACCAAAATAAATATTAAAAAAAAATTAGAACATGATAATACTAACCGAGCAACCGAGTGCGACGTACAAAAACTCAAACCGATCATCAGCATTTGTTTTAATATGTGTGACAGTACCCGGATTATGTTTGGCCAAGTTGTGACAATACGCCGGAAGTTTGGTAAAAGAATCCTCTTTCGTACCCCTTAACGACAACAATGCATATTGCTTCGCACGCCATGCCTGATGGTATGAGATATTGATATTCAATTGAGCATTCATATCATTAACAATTTCTTTTCCCCGATAAACTCTATTATAGTCTTCAGCCAAAACATCAACAACATATTCACCCAAAACATATTTGTTTGCTTGTCGATGATTAGGTTGCAACAATGTTGAAGAACATGTGTGTACATCAACAAATTTATTCACTTGGAAAAGTCCATCAGTATTTTTAATTGCTTTTGCTCTTAGTAACCAAGAACAATTTTTCGAAACACACACAGCTTCATACCTTGATTTGGTGGATCTACTTGTCCTCGTCTGGAAACCTTCTCGAAGACATTTTTTACCAATACACCGCTTTAAAAGTTCTTTGTTTTTAAATATACTCTCACATTGAATCTTTTGAAGATTAATGTCTACCATCTGTGTTGGGATATCTTCATTATTATCAACTGGTCATGCTGGTACAGGGGGCATACCGTAAAAAAGGTTATCGGGATACTTAGCTTTAACTTCATCACCCAACTCATCTCTATCGGAATTACTTTGTAGCTCGGTTATATCTAAACATACATCACCAACATCAACATAATGCCCGTAAACATGATTTTTTTCATTTTTTTGAGTTGAATTTTTTTTCTTTTTAGTTTTATCTACCACACGCCTATTCATAAGTTTAACTTCTTGTTCGGCAACATCATCACAACGACCACCAACATGATTAAGATATGTACCAACATCATCATCACCAACATACTTGTAATTCTCGGGATCCACATATTGAATAGGTGAATAACTAACATTAACATTTTCAGCAACACTGTGAAACTGAGGTACACTAGGAGTATTGAAAGTACCTATCGGATCGTTGCTCCCTTTAAAACTGCATAAATTACCAACAACTTCGTTTCCAATTTCACCGCCCCCATTAACCTCCTCAACTTCATCAACCACCACAAACACTTTCACAGCCCTTCCTCCACTACATTTGATTACGTTTATCAACATTCTAACATCCACGTCTTCAACTATAGCTATATAATAATTTAATTCAGGATGGTGGAAACGAAGACTAATTCTATATTTGTCTAACAAACCAATTTTGCTTCTTACCATAGATACAAAATCACTATAACTAATATACTCAGAAAATATCAAAGCAAATTCAGAAATACCTCCCTGTGGACATATGTATTCCAGATTAGTTCCATTAACTTGTCATCTCCCACCGGTTACAAGACAAACCAAATATTCAATCATTTTTTGAGCAAATTGTAGAGATAGAGAGTATTTCACAAACCAAATAACAACCAAAATGATATTTTTTCTACAAAAATTTTTATATAGCAAAACCCATTTCGTAGTCAAACCAATTCATTTCGTAGTCAACCTTAAAAAAAAAAAAAAAAAAAAATCATCATTTCGCAGATAGGATCAGAGGATTTCGCAGATGGGACCTATTCCATCTGCGAAATTACCCCTATTTATACCGAAAAAATTTAAAAAAAAAAAAAAATTCTCATCTGCGAATGTACAAGTGCCTGAAGCACAACTGTGCTTCAGGCACTTGTACATTCGCAGATGAGATGCCCATTTCGCAGATGGGGCCTTCTCATCTGCGAAATGGGTGGCTAAATATGTAATCCCGATTTTTTTGGCTATTTTTGTAATGCAATTAGTGTAATTGGCTATTTTTGTCATTTTCACAAGCACACTATGATCCCTCTCACCTCATTATTTTTATTATGTAGTTGAGTCTCAAGAATTCATCTATTCAAATTAAAATCGAGCATCACATGTGATAACCCAAAAAAATGAATGCTATATATGATAATTAATTGATTATATCAGTTTTTTTAGAGAATTATAACTAGGTGTAATTAGGTTTAATTAGGGAAAATAATGAGGATTAAATCCTAAAATCGTCACCTTGATTAGCAACATAAATTCGTGCATGTGAAGAGGTTATAACAGCTGCAACCATGGGCATTATAAAGGGCTCGAGAAACCAAGTGGAATGCCCACTAGAATTGCAAAAAGAGGTGAAGATTCGAGTAAGAAATCAGAGGAAGAAGTCTGTGAAGATTTTTGGTATTCTTTCAAGAAAATTGAGGTATTTTCTTCAATTGAAGCATGATATAATCACTTAGTTAGGGTTAGTAGTTCGCATTACGTGTCTTGGTTCCGTCTCATGTCTCCTCATGTCTCTGTTCGGCTAATAATTGATGGAATTTGGGTGTATAAATATTTGATTATATTTTCTAAAATAATCTGGTTTGAGATTTTGTTTTTATTTGGTAGTTTTTCTCTTAAAAATCAAAGCTCTTATGTACTTAAAAATGACAGAAAATGAAAAAAAAAAAAAAAATCGGGTTAAGAAGATAGCTCTCGGAGTGCGTTTCTTTGAATGGGTTAAAAACCACCTCTCTTAAAAACATAAGAATGCAAATATAAAATTAAAATATTGATTTGTTTTTTTTGGGTAGGGGTTATTATCGATTCTCAGCTTTTATATTTTAAGAATAAATACAAATTCAACCCCTGTAGTTTGATGACATTATGATTTTGAGATGAAATTATATACGAACACGTTATACTTCAAATGAATTGGAGATTAAAATTTTATAAATAACCCCTATAAATGTGTGAAAAGTTATTTTTTTTACTTTAAATATGACATGGTACTTCTTTTTTTGAAAAAAAAAAAAAACAAGACTTACAAAATGGTCCCTACAGTTTTATTTACTCGCTAGTTATTATTATTATTACTATTTTGAAATTACTTGTATTTTAAACATTCTGATTATCTCGACTTTTGAAGTGTTATTTTATGGTTAAAACCTTCTAAATTTGAAAACGTTGTGCTTTTAATAAACTTGTCATCCGAATGTGACACATGTGTGATGGAACCGAAACGGACACGTTGGATGTTTTCTAAGATTACGACCTTAGAAAATTTGTTGGTTAGACGTAGGGTGCATGTCTGCAAGTAGCGTGACGACACGATCTTAGTAGAATTTTTCGATCCCGATCCGATTTTACGATCACAATTTTATAAAGCGTAAAACCATCTTAAATAAATAAGATATCGACTTTGCCAACATTGATACCATTGATTTTAATTTTCATAAAAAAATTGATTAAATTCATGAATATATTCTTTTTAGAATTAAAAACAGATGATAGGATAATTATGCAAAGATTGTTATCTTAATAATTTTTACAATTAATGTTAAATAATTTAGTTAGAGTCAAATAAATTATCATATAAGAGAGAGTATCATTTTTTTTATCTAGATAAACTATGTAAAAACTACTCATTTTGAATGATCGAAATATCATTATTTGTTGGTAGGATGTCCTTGTCCACATTACAGTGCGCGTTCCTACATGTCAATTCCAATAATCCCATTGCACCACTAAAATTGTGCACTTTTTGGAAAAGCAATACAAGATTGATTGCATTGTATCAAATAGACCACTAGAATATGACAAAGTAACTAATCTAATTCATATAAAAGACTAATTTGATAGCAATAATCAATTTCTTATAATTTTTATAAAATAATCACTTACTCCGGAATATGATATTCCAGAGCATTTATGTTCATTTCGGAGTTGGTGGTGGTTACTAGATATTGAGTCCAGAATATGATATTCGTACGTTTTGGACAAGAAAAATGTATTCCGGACTGAAGTCAGGTTTGTATGGTCATTCCGGAATGGAGTTCTGAAAAAGTAAAATAAGGGTATTTGTGAGTTCTTTGTTCTTCCACAAGAATATATTTCTTTGTGTTTGTTTTTCTATTGCTGAAACTCATTTTGATAGTTTTCATATACTTTAAAAAATGAGTATGTATAAGACTTTTTTTTCGAGTGTC
Organism: Lactuca sativa; assembly: GCF_002870075.4. NCBI lineage: Eukaryota > Viridiplantae > Streptophyta > Magnoliopsida > Asterales > Asteraceae > Lactuca > Lactuca sativa. Next base: position 197,709,170 of record NC_056628.2, on the reverse strand, counting down.
AGTTTCCGGTGGAGGCATATGACAACATATCGAGGGATTTATCAAATATATTGTTCGAGACTATACATGTTTTGATATAGATATAAACAATGATATCAACTTCGGTGGGTTGATAACGTTGGTTGTTTCTAAGTCTAAGTTACATACTAATCAAATACGTCTATCTTTTTATAACATCTCGATTCCCAAGTATAAGAGGTATTCCTTTAAGCATGTTTTTTCCTTTGGAAAACGGCGTGGTGGAAGCCTCGCCACAGCGTGTTGAAGGAATTTTGGGTCGCATGTTTTTATGAACCAACATGACGTGTTGGTGAGGGAAACATGTCGTGCTGGCGGCTGGATGAGAAACCCTAAATTTTAGGATTTTACACCCTATATAATCTCCTTAAGTCCCTAAGGCTGATCTTTTATCAGCCTCCAAAACCCCATATCGTCCCATGTGAACCCTAATCATCCTTCCCTCTCATTTATGAGCTAGTGTGATATTTTTGGAGCAAAAGAAGAAGAAAGCAAGGATCTAGCAAGCAAAGCCCTCATCTTCAGTTTGACACTCTTCTGGACCTTTGCAAGTGTCAAAGATCCGATTTTTATTCCTCTATGTAGCTAGATCTTGAGTTTTGTCCCTTTTTCTCCCTATTCTTGGATGTTGCTATGGATGGATCTCATAAAGTGTAACACCCAGAATCAGAAAGGCCAAGAAAGGAAAGGAAAACCCTAAGTCAAAAGAGGGTCAACTCGTCGAGTCCAAGGAATGACTCGGCGAGTCGAAGCGGACTCCATGTCAAAGATTAAGTGACCGACTCGGCGAGTGGGAAAGCCCTAATTCCGGGACTTGGTACCCTATTTAAGCATTTTATTCTCTTCCCTGGGGTTCATTACAACCTCTCTTGTCCAGAACCCCAAAACCCTAGCCACCCAACTTCATTTTTGGAGCTTTTGGTGAAGATTGAGGTCCATTGGAGTGGATTTTGAAGGCTTGGAAGAAAGGAGCAAGGAAGGAAGTGTAGATCCAGCCTTCATATCGTTTTGGCAACTGTTAGAAGGTAAAAAGTCTAGACCTTGAGCTTTCAATTGATAGATCCCCTTTCTAGTTTGCTTTTGGTCACATTTGGATCATTTCCAAGGTTAATCCGAATATTAAACACTTGAGGATGGATTTGGACAACAGATCTGGACACTCTTAAGTTTTAGGAGCTCAGAGTTACTGGCTTTATCCAGCTAAGATCCCATTTCATGACCTAGGTTTTCTTTGAAGCTTGGATTAAGTGTTTTAGCCCCATAAAACCTTGCATGCACGTAAAGTTAGCAACTTTACGTGCAATGCCAACATAAGGAGTCCAGATCTATGAGTTGGAGGTGTTGGGATAGACTGTAATCGACAAAATAGAGATGTCACAAGATGGACTCGGCGAGTCATTTCATGGACTCGACGAGTCGGGCCGCAAACCCAAGATTTTCTGTTTATGAATCGGATCAGTGAGTGGGGTTAGAGAAGGGCTCAGTCAGTCTGTGTCCATAATGGGCATGAAGATCATGGTACTCGACGAGTTCAAGGAGGAACTCGACGAGTCCAAGGCAATCTCCTTGGCTTATGAAGATGGACCCGACGAGTTGTTCTACAACTCGGCGAGTCGGTTGAAGATGGTCCCGAATGTTAGTTGAAGGAGAACCCGTAGAGTTGTTGCTAGACTCGACGAGTAGAGTCGAGGTTGCTTTGGGATTTGAGGAGCATGGACTCGACGAGTTGGTAGAACAACTCAGCGAGGTGAGTCAACTGGAGACCGTTGACTTTGACCTTAAGTAGGACCTTGACCAGAGTTGACTTAGTTGGCTTCTTGAGGACAGTTAGGCTAAGTGTTGTTATTGGTATTAGTAGTTCGGGGAGCTAGAGGAGCAGCAGTTCGGGGAGTTGTCGGATAGCAGCCAGAGGGTTACTAGCAGAGTTTAGCAGTGCAGGTGAGTTTCCCTTTGTGCGAATGGGTCTACGGCCACAATGCGGGCCCATTATGTTCATGTTCATGTTTATGCTTATGTATAGAAGGAAGACTCAGGGGTTAGCCCTAGGCACCTATTGACATATGTTCCGGGTTACGACCTGATGCCAAGCGAGACCCGAGGAATGTTAGGATGCTAGAGGTCTTTGTGATTCTTGCATGTGTCGGTATGAAAGGATCCGGACCGAGGGCCCGATGTCGGGGTAAGCCCGAAGTACGTTAGATAATAGTATGCTTCCGGGCCGGGGGTCCGATGCCGGGGTATTCCCGAGGAAGATTCTTATGTTGTACGTTAGATTATACTTGTTGTCTTCGTGATACTTGTATGTGCTTGTTGAGGAGGTGAGTGTGGGCGAGGTCCTCTATCTCATCACTAGTTGAGTATGGATGGGGTTCCATATCTCGATATTAGCATAGCAGGGGCGAGGCCCGTGATAGGAAGGATGTGAGTGTGGGCGAGGGCCCGTATCTCACTACTAGAAGGAGTGTGGACGGGGCTCCACTACTCCAGTAGCATACCAGGGGCGGGGCCCAAGTTAGGTGAGGCCTTAGAGCAGGGTATGGTTAGGGAATGTTTATGTATGTTTCAGAATGTTATTTAATCGTATGTATGTGTATGGCGGGCGAGGCCTAGAGTCAGGCGGGGTCTAAGGGAAACGGAAATGTATACCGAGCGTAGCTCGAAGCCAGGCGGGGCCTGGTGACGGACGGGGTCCGATAGCGGGCGGGGGCCCAATATATGGTTATGTTCTCATCATGGATATGTATGGCATGTATGGATCACTAGCTATGTATGATATGTGGTAGGTTGGGGAACTCACTAAGCTTCGTGCTTACGATTTTTAGTTTTGGTTTCAGGTATTTCCGATAGCGGAATGAAGAGCTCGGGATGATCACATGGCACACACCAATATAACCCCTTTTTGTATGTTTGAATGACTTAATGCTATGGATTAGTAATGTTTTTTTTAAAAGAAATTTTTGGTCATGATTTTTGGGATGTTACATAAAGTTTGCAATTTTATGAATCTCCACGTCAAGGTGACCTTGTAGTGGCTTGGATCTGGTCTTTAGCCAAGCTTTGATGCTATGCATGTAGTTTAGTTCATAATTTCCCTTTTTTGACCCATTTTGGGTTCAAGACATACAATGGACATGCATGTCTATAAAACACCAACATTTGGGTTGATTTTGCTGCTAAAATCTCTCTTGGAAGGGATGGGTTCCAGATCTCAAGAATTTTGTGCTTAATGGTTAAACCCTTGGATCTTCAAGCCTTGTGGATGGGTTTTTGAACACTTGGAGTATCCCCCAATGGATAAAGTTGGAAATTTTATCCTCTTAGATAGCATTTGCGTTTAGATATGAGCCTCAGAGTCCCTGGAATCGCAGGAACAACTGAATGTATTAAGTTGGGGTAAACACGGCGTGTTTGCCTGCCAATACGATGTGTTGGCTGGGGTTTTCCCGACCATTTGATTTCCATCAAAACACGACGTTTTCGTTAGTGCACACGGCGTGTTAGGTCAACATGGACTGTTGTCCTTTCCTGTTGACTTTGACTCTGACCATGGTTGACTAATTTTGACTTTTGAGTGCATTTCAGGTATTTCGGGATTTTGATGGAAATGGTCACTTAGTGGATGTAGGTTTTGAGTAGAGAGATGAGATTCGGAGTCGGACCTTATCAGTTCTGTCCAGCTTGTGAGGTGAGTCTTCCTTGTTATACTTTCGGATCGAAGGTACCAAGGCCGACCCACTGGTTTGATTACCTGATATTGTGTAAGCTGAGTATAGAGTAGATGTGAATGCTAGTTTTGATAGGCTAGTTTGGTAGATTTGTAGGACTACCTGTGATACTGCCTATTTATTTGTATATGATATTATCTATTAAATGTCGATATATGGTGTGGGTTGGGTTGACGTTGTACTGCTCCGTGTTGTAGCCAACAAACCCTTGAGCATACTAGATATGAGCTGAGGGTCGGGAAGGGCATGTCAGACTCATACTGAGCTTTTGCTTATTCGTGTAATCTTTTCTATTCTCTCTGTACTTTTGAAAGCTAATTGGACCCAAACATATTATATTTACTTCTTGTGTTCATCAATAATACTTTACTTTGATCTTGTTATTCAATCTCGATTTCATTGCAACTACAAAATCTCCGAATACTCTTGAATAAAAGAGAGATATTTAGTGCATAAATACTTCCAATGCCCAAACCCCCGAGCTCTTTACTAGCCAAACACTTTTTCAAATCAATCCAAGTCATCTTCCTATCTTCCAAGTCACCACCCACAAAAAAATTATTGCGAAGGGACTCCAATCTTTTTTCCACATCTATCGGCATCCTGTAAAGGGACATATAATAAGTAGGGAGATTCCCAAGGACAAATTTAAGCAACACCATTCGGCCTCTAATAGAAAGGGTACGAGCCTTCCAACCAGAAAGTTTTTTTTAACTTATCAAAACCCCTTCCAATTTGCAATACGCGACATATTGCAACCAATTGGAACCCCAAGACAAGTAAAAGGAAAACCCGAGGTCCCACAGCCCAACACCGCAACCATGTCATTAATACCATCTTCATTGAGCTATTATACTCTACTTAACTGAGTTTATAGTTTTCTGCTTGGTCAATAAATAGTAGTGGTACTTTCAAATATGTAAACCAATCTTTTTCATCCTTAAGTTCTTTCACGATCACACACAATGACATATGTCCAAGAGATTTTTGGTATAAACCAATCAAGATCTAGACATATCAAAACTTTGTGTTTATGATCCAGCATCATGAGACCGTGATGGAAGTGAAACCCAAACTTTCGAAACATAAGGAATTGACGGGGAACTTAGTTCCATATTTTATTGAAACTTTTGTTTCAGTACCCATTTTCAATACTCAAAATCATATTCCTTCTTTTGTAGTAATCTTGATCAAATGTTCGAAACCCACGACATTTGTTACCCAATAGGATTCAAGAATAATTTTGGTTAAAGAATATGATTTCCGTATGAGTGTAATTCTTAACCTTTGTTACTTAATAAATTTTCCAAATCCTACTTGTCACTGGCTGCACTGGTCAAATAGGTAATTTCGCTTACAACTTGTCACTCTTATGTTTAGATGTGGTTTGTAACGAAATCTTCAACCACCTTCAAAACTTGATAAAAGAGGCCCTTCGATACTTCTCTATAAGTATTCGATTGTAATTCACAGGAAACCACACAAGATGCTAGTCATCTCTCTTGATGAATAACGAAGTGATATTTGTCTAGGATCTAACTACATTTGTGTCGAAATATTTTTGACATCACAGAACCAAAATTTTCTTACCTTGCTTCTTATGTTTTTGTTTGGCACACATTGCACTCATGAAATCCTTGTGGTTCTGAGTAATACCAACTCATGCTGATGATTTCTCAAGATTGACACATGACTTCGCTTTACAACCCAAAAGTGAAAGAGCCCAACCTCCATTCCGAAGGTTTATGACGGTTCTCATTCTCTTGGTGTAACGTCCATAAAAATATGCCAAATTTAAACTTTTTTAAAACATTTCAAAACCATTAAGCATTACAAAACTTGTTTTCAAAATAGTATAATAACAGAGTATCCGAGAAACAAATTCATAAACATGAGGAGTTGTACGATCACGCCTTTGCCTTCCTGCGATCATCTGATGTACCTGAAACAAAACTGAAACTGTAAACCCAAAGCTTAGTGAGTTCCCCCAAAATACCGATACACTGCAAATAATACATATACAAATAACATGTACTGGGTCCACAACTTTACAGGCTGGATTACCCCTGGGCCCATAGTGTGAGTTTGGCTTGCCTTCCGGGCCCACAACTCACATCTGGATTGCCATCGAGCCCCTAATACGAGTCTGGTATGCCCTACTTGGCCCTCAGATCCTATATGGAATGCTCCCAAGCCTACAGTACAAGTCTGGCATGCCCTACCCGACCCTCAGGTCGTATTTGGAATGCTCCTGAGTCCTCAGTATGATTCTGGCATGCCCTGCCCGACCCTCAGCTCATATATGGAATACTATAGGGTTTGTTGGCTACCGCACGGAGCAATACAACCTCAAACCAACCCACATAATATGTTGACATATAACATAGCTAATGCATATAAAAATAATTATGTAATAATACAAGTAGTCCTATAGATCTACCAACTGGCATAGCGACTATCAATCATAACTAACTCATACTCAACATAATACCAACTGCTAGGATATCATATCCAATGGGCCGACATTGGTGCCTTCGACCCCTTAGTATAGTGAGGATAACCCACCTCTCAATTGTCGAATCGAAGTGATAATCTCAAACTCTTGAACCACGACCACGAACTCCACCACCTATATTTACCATAAGACCATTTCCATAAATTTCTAATCTACCAAAATACCCTAGAAGTCAACTAGCCAACCCTTGATCAAAGTCCAAGTCAGTGGTTAAGGTCAACAGTCCATATTGACCTAAATCGTCGAGTGCAGTTCACTGACTCGTCGAGTCCTTCCAGAACTTGAGAAGTAGTGAAATCCCCAGTTGACTCGTCGAGTTTCCCTGCAACTCGTCGAGTTCATGCATGTCAAAATGTCAGGAAAACCCTAGCTGACTCGCAGAGTCATCCTACTGACTCGCCGAGTCCATGCATAAATCCTTGCACGACAATATTCATCAGACTCGACGAATTGGCCATGCAACTCGTAGAGTCGCTTCAGTCCTTTCTCTATTCAGATGCTTTTTAAGCCACTCCAAAGCTCCATGTTACAGATCAAGCTTCCCAAGGCATGTTTATCATGTAAAGTTTCAAACTTTACGTGCATGCAAGGCTCTAAAGGCTTATAATGTCAAATCCAAGCTTATAATGGGGTTTAACTCAAAAGGGAAGGTTCATACTTGCTAAAGCTGGAGACTTTATAGCTATAGAGACCAAGATAAGCTCAGATCTAAAGCTGGAACTTCGGATCCTAGCCCATACCCAAAATGGCTAATATACATGCTAGAAAAGCCCTAATCTTAAACATAAAGAGATCTAGAAAGAGGGAAGGTGAAGGTAATGACTTGTTACCTTCAAACTGATGCCAATATGCATAAGAGTCAGATCCACCAGCTCCTCTATGCACAAATCCGCTTATACTTCAAGTATTCTCCTTCCAAATCACCTTCCAAGCTTGAAAATCACACAAAATGGGCACACACACGAATTAGGGTTTCTGGGCTCATAAGGGGCTGTAAGGGGAGGCTAAGGGGGCAAACGATCCTTTAAATAGGGTGGAAAACCCCAGAAATTAGGGTTTCATCCTTTAGCTCCAACTCGTCGAGTCGTGTCCTCCGACCCGTCGAGTTGGTCACTTAAATACGTGGCCAAAAACGTTCCTACTCGATGAGTCAAGGCATCCACCTCGTCGAGTAGACCTTTCAAATATGAAAGTAAAGTTGTAAAGTCCATATCTGAGAGTCGGGGCGTTACATTTGGGGCAAGTTAACACCCTGTGTGATGTGATGTTTGGTGTTCCACCCCGGGTTTCAAGGAAAAAGTGATGATCTATTGTTCACGCATGCCTACTTTTTTGATGACTGGTGCAGGTTTCAAGGATACACGTCAGCCATATTTAATGTAGAAACCACTTCAAGTTCAAAATTTCAATCAACTATAAAAATGGATTTGGAGGTTCAATTCCAATTTTACGACTACTTAAAGTTCACAAGAGATTTTTTTTCCTTTATTCTCTCTGATTTCTTCAAGCACTTCAAAACCCTAACAATGGCGGCCAATCAATCCCAAACCACTGATGATGTTTCTTCTCCTCCAATCATGAAGATTCAAAGCACAAATTATTGAGTTCTTGATGATGTTGATGCTTATCCAGAGGGCTTACGGATGCTAATTGTTGCTCTTCAGCATTTCGTGTTATCAACTGCAATGTTCAGTTCGTTTGCAGTTCCTCTTACTTGGTTATCGCTTGTTGATTCCATGGCTACTTACATCAAGACAATGCAGATTGTTACTTTCCAACTCATGAATGACAAGAAATCCAGGTTATCCAAGAAACTTTTTGCTCAAATTATGAATATGCCCAATGTTGAACCTTTTTCTAAGGTTAACAATGCCCAAATCATTTACATGTTTAATGAGATGGGTCATCAACCTGTTCTTACCAAGATTAGTGACTTTAAGAAGTCGTGTTTACCATGTCTTTGGAACTTTATGTTTGGAATCTATCTTTGTTGTTTAACTGGAAGAACAGTAGGGTTAGACAAAGGCCGATTGGAAGTGTATGCTATGGTTGATGGAACCTACTACAACTTACAAGTGGATTACGCGACTTAACTTTGGAAAAAATTTCTCAAGAGTATTGAGAACACGAATGTTGTTGATGGAATTTCGTGTGCTTGATACTGAAGCTTGATATTGCAGTTTGTCTACATGAAGGAGGGGATTTAGGCTTCTGACACTGATGAATTGCCATATTTTGCTACTTATCATTATCCTAAGTCTGTGGAGGATGATGTTGATGTTTTTTTCTTCTGTAGCTCGCATTCTTGATGCGATGCTTCAAAAAGTTGATCCTGTCAATCCAATTCTAGTATAATACTTGACGACACTTAATCCTTCAATTGAAACTGCAAAATTGTTGGATGCTTCAACTAAAGGTTCTTCGAAAAAGAAAAGAGGATCCAAGAAGAAAGTTCAGGAGAGTCCTCCTCATGTGAGTCCTGAAAAACTTTCGAAAACAAAAGCTAAAGGTGATAAGGTTTCGAAGAAGAAGGATCAATCGCCCATAGTTACCGAGCCTGTCCTTCCTGAAAAAGAGGTTGTTGCGACGAAATCTAGTGTTCTTAAACGGCTGAAGAAAATGGCTTATATTTCACATGAAAAATCGACATGTTTTTCTCCAAAACTTCATTATAAACCTCAAGTTACATGAAAGGGGGTGATCTTTCATGAAATTCCAACACATGTTTCTCCACAATCTAAGAAGAGGCATGCTAAAGACATGGCCAAGCACATTTCTACGAAACAAACGAAACACAAAAAACAGAGGAAGTTAGTTTTACAAGAAGACTCAACTGGCGAATAAGTGTTTCCTGAAACTCCAATCACTGATACAATGGGTCATTCTTCACTGGTGAGGGATTCTCCAGTTCAGTCTACTTTCGAGGAGATTGGGAATCTTGATGGCAATGTGGAAACTTCTACAGTAGACACAACCATTAATCACGATGAACAACCACAACAATCAACTCCTAAGCAGACACTAGTCATACCACCCGAAGTTTCGAATACTGAGTCATTTAATGAGGAGGTACGAAATTCAAACATCAATGCAAATGTATCTGGTGCGTATGTAAATGTTAATATGGGTGAAGGAGTTTTACATAACGAAGCCCAAGGTACTACTACTTTCATTATATCTTCATCTCTCCCAACTTTTGCTCTTGACACCACTGTTTCATTACCACCATATATTGTTCCCAATACATCTCAAAATCCTTCTTTTTCTTATTCTCCTACTTTTGACAACATTATCCAACAACCTATTACCTCTTTGTTTCCTTCCCAATCCCCTAAAGAACCACAAACTGTTAATGAAGATGACATGGATGATGATGGCTTTATGGGTTCTTTTGCTGAAATACAGTTCAATTCTGAGGAAGAAAACATTCCTGATCATATGTTGCTGTCAGGAAAGCAGTTTAAAATCAAGGATCCAATTGAATCAATTGAACCCAAGAAGTTGATTAGCCTTAAGAATGAAGGATTCCCCAATTCCTAGAGGATGTCAATGTTTACACATCCATAAAGGGGTTATGATTCATAAGCTAGATATGATTTCTACCATCATAAAGCCCTTGTTCCCAGTAAATTCACTGATTCAATGCTAAACCAAAGAAATAAACCAACAATTGCTTATTCAAGTACCAAGCTCATGATCAAAGCATTAAACAAGCATAGGAAATAAGAACTAGAATCATAGACATCAGATAAATGATAAATAAGCATAAATCCTTCAAAAATCCACAAACATTTAAAAGTTTTAGCCAAGGTCTACCAAAATAGAGAAATTAGCCATTCATGGCAATAGAATAACAATCACAAAAGTCTAATCGCATCAAGAAACTAACAATTACTTTGGAGGATAAGAAGAATGTGTATCCAGGCTCCCAAAATCGCCTCCTCTGGTCTCTAATGGTGGAAATTCGAAGTGATAGCTGAAAGATCCCTCCCCCAAGGTAAATGGTAAGCCAAATGACCAAAATGCCCAAAACTAGGCAGTTGCGCGGGTACCCGCGCACGTGAAAATCCACCCGTGCAAATATTGTTGGAATGTTATTGCCTCATTTTCCACCACTATACCATTACACTACCCAAGATTCCCTTGGTCCCCTCCATATCCCACATGATTCAAATTAATCAATCATCTTTTAGCTTCAAATATGGATGTTCCAAGCCTAAAATAATAATCCATGACCCATCTTCACAAGCCCACTTCATCCAAGCCTTTAGCTTTTTAAGCCCAAATCTCCTTTAATGGATCTGCAAAGCCCAATAATGCCTCGGAAGCCCACAAAGCCCATTCCAAGCTAATCCACAACCGCAACAAGCTCCAAAACCCTACAAAATACCTCATGCAAAATAAAAAGTCCCCAGTATGATCCATGACAAAGAAAATAAATAAAATACAACACAATATTGATAAAAATATCTAAAAATCTAAAATAAAATAATAAAAATAAGGAAATAAAATAAGCTATCAAATCACCCAAAGCTTAAACCTAACTTGTCCTTAAGTTAGAACAAGACTAAAATGAGCTTGGGATGAGCTAAACTAAAAAGTAAAAAGAAAGATACCATAGAACTTGGTGAACATCAGTCAACATGGTCAGAATCAGTCTTTCATGGAACCTACGCAACTTCAAAATGTTCCCTGCTTTAGAGCCATAAACCATATTCTCGAACCACTTGAAGGGCGAATAGATCACGTCTGTATGTAGTTGCGATATTCAAGACAAAGGAAATAGAGGATGCGCCCAGTAGGGGCACTTTAAATCACCAATGTAGACCGTAGTGCATGAAGGAAAGGGGCCTCTTCACACACGATGATTCCTACATTTGTCAGGCTAAAGTGTATAATATGAAATAGGGTTTTGCAGCACGGCCTCTGGGAAAACATCCGGCTTCAGAGGCTTATCCCTTGTACCGTCCTTTACAATCTACCGTCTCATCATCATAGCTTTAACAAGGTGCAAATGATCCTCCTGGTCTTGAAAAAGGTGATCCAAAAAAGCTTTATCATTATGAATATATTGAAGCCTTGACTGTATCTAGGGAGATGCATGATTTTGTGAAAGTGCCCAGAAGAAGTTTTGATACAGTAAACTCCACAATGAACTAGTTGGACTTTCCTTTGAATAGAATGATGTTTTTGAAGAACAATTCGAAGTTGCTGATAAGTATAAGAATAAGTTTGAGTACAAGCGCATGAAGTTTCATTTTCATTTTGTGTTGGGAAAGAAGGAGGAGGAGGTATATTCGTTAATCAAGATAACAAGTGTTCTTGTCATTTCAAAAGACATTTTGTTCGAAGGCATGTTACAGAACTATAGGTTTCATGTTGTCCGAGCAAATACTGTTACATTTGACTTCTCAGTTATAGATTTCCCATTGATGAATCTTCATGATGTTTTGGTTGTGGCATTAATTATGAAGAATGTAGATATTTCGAAACCTCAAGTGACAAAAAAAAGAAGATTTCTTGAAAGGGTTTGGTGACTTAAAGTTTTCATTGAAGGGTATTTTGGGTCGTTAGCCTTAACAGATGTTGAATTGGCTAAAGTATTAGGAAAAGAAGTCGAAATTCCTCAAACCATGCTGATGTCAAAGGCAAATATAAACAAGCTTGAAGATGGAGAGATTACCTTGAAACCTTTAGGAATTGCTTTTGTGGAAAAAAACAAGAAGGGCAATAATTCAAAATTCCTGTTTCAAGTGTGTGATGTTGAAAGATATACATCATCTCATTACACTAATCTCTTAGTCCGGATGAACAGCTATAACAAAAACAAAGATAAAGAGAAGGTAGAGATTCGCAATATTGTCAACGTGTATGCTGAGACCGAAGGATAATTCATCAAACTACGAAAGTTGTAATGAACTGATTCGTCACTCCTCACAAAGGGGGAGAATGTAGAAGTCGAATTTAGTTGTGAGGTGTCGAGTGTCATTTTAATGTTTCATTAGTTTGTAACTTTATTACAAAGGCATATATGTTTCGAAGCTTATTGTAATAGTCCCTTGTATTTTTTGTTCGCTTTCATATTTCCTATAAATAAGGAAGTGTACTAGAGTAGATAAGAACTAAGCTTTTGCTTATTCGTGTAATCTTGTCTATTTTCTCTGTACTTGTTGAAAGCTAATTGGAGCCAATCAAATTATATTTACTTCTTGTGTTCATCAATAATACTTTACTATGATCTTGTTATTCAATCTCGATTTCATTGCAACTACAAAATCTCCAAATCCACTTAAATAAAAAAGAGATATTTAGTGCATAAATACTTCCAATGCCCAAACCCCCAAACTCTTTACTAGTCAAACACTTTTTCAAAGCAATCCAAGTCAACTTCCTATCTTCCAAGTCACCACCTACAAAAAAATTATTGCGAAGAGATTCCAATCTTTTTTCCACATCTATCAGCATCCTGTAAAGGGACATATAATAAGTAGGGATATTCCCAAGGAAAACTTTAAGCAACACCATTCGGCCTCCAATAGAAAGGGTATGAGCCTTCCAGCCATAAAGTTTTTTTAACTTATCAAAACCCCTTCCAATTTGCAATACGCGACATATTGCAACCAATCGAAACCCCAAGATAAGTAAAAGGAAAAACCGAGGTCCCACAGCCTAACACCGCAACCATGTCATTAATACCACCCTCAGACACGGAAATACCCAACAACTTACTTTTTTGAACATTTATTTTCAACCCCGAAGATAGAAAAAAACATCATAAGATACTAATTAAATTACTAGCATTCCAAATAGACCATTCCCCCAAAAAGATCACATCATCTATGTACAAAAGATGTGAAATAATTAAGTTATTACCACTAATAGAAGCACCTTTGAAGAAACCAATAAACATCGCCTTTCGAATTACTACATGTAAACCTTCCATTGCAATAATAAATAGAAAAAGGGGATAAAGAATCACCTTGACGAAGACCTCCACAAATCTCAAATTCGGCCGTGGGTGAACCGTTAACAAAAATGGAAGCAAGAGCATTCGTAAGGAAACCTTCTATCCATCTTCTCCATTTAGAACAAAAACCCATTTCTTCCATCATAAGATATAAAAAATCTCATCTTAACGAATCATAGGATTTTTCAAAATCCATTTTAAACACATGCAACTTTGATTTTCGTTTTCGATACCACTTCATAATTTCATTAAGAATCATAGGACCAACCAAAATATTTATGCCTTCAATAAAAGCAGATTGCTCAGGACCAACACAATCGCCAATAACCAAGCTTAACCGATTAGCTAAAAGCTTGCCAATAATTTTATATTGACAACCTATCAGGCTAATAGGTCTAAAATCATAAACGAACTTTGGGGAAGTAATTTTAGGGATCATGGAAATAAAAGAAGAGTTACACCCTTTTGGAAAATGGTTTTTTATAAATAAATCTTCAACAAAATGAACAACATCTTTCTCAATAGTCGACCAAAACGCCTTAAAGAAAGCAAAAGAAAAATCATCGAGGCCCGGAGCACGATCATTGCTACAATACCAAACAGCCTGTTTGATCTCATCACAGGAAAACATAGAATCTAAAAATTTGGCTTCAGCGGGAGACAACCGATTAGGGAGGGGAGCATCACACCACATCCGGGAAGAAACTATAGGAGAGAAACGACGACTAAAATGGTCAAAAAAATTCTGATTTTATTAAATTAGGCTCTTCAAGCCAATTCCCATCCTTCATAACGCCTTTCATTGCCATTTGTCTACGATTTTTCTTAAGGATACCATGAAAAAACTTAGAATTTTCATCTCATTCCATAGCCCAATCAATCTTAGCTTTTTGAGCTAAGTCTTTAGCTAAGTCATTCCTTGATCATGTATTTTATACAAGAGATCCGATCTTACATTAGGAGACATACCAAATACTAATAAAGCTCTAATATAATAACAATTTATATGTATCTAATACTATGTAATTAAACAAAAAAGATATAATTAAATAAATAATCGTTATGCCTCACTAATAGAATATATATATATATATATATATATATATATATATATTGGGTTAGGTTATTTTGTTTTCACTATCTATTATGTGCATGTATGATTGATTCTGGACCAATCATTTTAGTTATTTTAAGAAAATAATTAATGCATATTACATGTTGAAGATATAATGTATATTAATTACATCTTCAGCATTTAATATGTATTAATTACTTTCTTAAAATAACTAAAATGATTGGTCCAAAATTAATCATACATGCACACAATAGATAGTGAAAACATTTGAACCTAAGTCTATATATATATATATATATATATATATATATATATATATATATATATATATATATATATATATATATATATATATATATAATGTATAAACCCGTGGAAACCACGGTTGATAAATAAAAATATTATTAATAATTCAAAAGTGTTATCATTAATCAATGATTTGCAAACATATTAGTTTCCAAAGTTTATCATGATTAGTTCAGATTAATATGTAAACTAGTTTGAATATCTTAGCGGCGTTTTTTATGTGTAGAATATGATGAAGTGATGATTTTGTACAATGAAATATAATGAAAATGACATAGATATTTGATGAGATCATGGCTTTGTATAATGAAATATAAAATTGAATATGATAAAAAGAAATTTCACATTAAAATAACATCTATAATAACAATAACATAGTTGTTAATCATAAATTGCAAACACTTATTTGTATGCAACATTAGATGCTTTGTTAGTCTATATACCACCTTTATTTAAAAAAAAATTGAAGAATATGGCAGAAAAGTTAAAGAAAAACAGGAATGATTAAAAAGAAATAAGGAAATAAATACCATTAAAAACAATATTGTGAATATCCATATAAAATAAGGAAGTAAATATAGACAAAATTGTTTACTGCTCAATCTGAAGTGACTCATACAACCTAAAATTCGAAAGGAAGCGTTTGTGGGGTAAAAACTTTATAAACATTAGCTCGGGTTCTGCATTGCAACCTGAAATTCAATCTTGAGATAGTAAATACAGACAAAATCAATGGCAAGTAGAAGTAAAGGCGACATAAATTACAAAAAAAAAAAAATCCATGTCTAACTATGCATCATCCATGGTCCATGGTCTTCTCCGCTTGTATATGGTATTAAACGTAACGAAGGAAGATCTTGGACTTCACCAATTACAGATACTTTCATAATCCAAAATGTATTTTTCTTTTTCTAAAATACTACAAATTGATTTATTCTTGTCGAAGATGTTACTTCTAAATTTGGAATTGATCTAGATTTTCTTCTTACTTGTCGTAGTTTTGGTAAATTTAATAAAATATTATAAGTCCAAAGTGCAAATGTAAGAATGATATCTAATCGAAAAATTAAGTGTCTTCATGTTAATATAAGCTTTTATTGCTCAGTCTGAAGTGAATCTTGCTGTGGATTCTATTATTGTGTTTTAAAAATTCTTAATCTCATTGACTTATAATATGCTTTGATGAGTGTATCTCATCTAAGAAACCTTAACTTATAATATGCTTTATGTTTCTGTAAATTTTTTGAATGTCGACTTTGGATTCATGCTGCTGGTAGGGTTCTAGATCCAGAAATAATTAAAGCAATGGAGGACTTCTACAGACAATTATATGCATTAGTCGGAGTTACTAATCTCATTTAAAGCAATGTTAACCTTTTGGTTTAAACGATTTGCTTTTATTGCTACAATTGGTAAAAGTGTTAAATGCAAGAAATAGCATTCTAAAATGATATTTTTTTTCAAAAAAAAAAAATAATAAACATAAACGGTCATAGAAAGTATGTTGTTTAAAACTGGTATTTTATTCAAAAAAAATTATGTTGTTACAAAATATAAATATCACAAAACAAAGTACATTGTTATTAGATATAAACACCATAAAAATTGCAACACTATCTTTCATTTATCTCTTTGTGGATTGATTTTCATATGATGGAATCCGGGAAGGAATGAAATGGTTCATTCCATAGGAATGAAGAATGACTTGTTTTTTTTAGAAAAATGGAACATAATGAACCAACTCGTTCCCTTTATTGATTTCATTCTTAGAGGGTTTTTTTTCAGTTGTCCCATGATGGAACACCAAAATAACATTGTACATTATTCTAGAATTATTTTTGGACTTAATCAGTAAACAAAAAACATTACCAACAGTGGAATGGAAAAGGACTTGTTTCATTAGCACAGTGGAATGAACCAAATCGTTCCATTTTATTGATTTCATTCTTAGATGGGTGTTTAGTAATTACCCGATGACAAAATTCTTCAAATATAACAGAAAAATAAATCTTCAAACCAATGGCAGAAAGTGAAGGAAGAAGAATGTTAAAATCGGTGAATCAATGAGGTATACAAGAAAGGAATAAATGGGATGTCGTTTCAAACTTTATGATAAGATTACATATGCTGATTTATTGCCTCATATTGCTCAATTCAAATAATTACATTAATTTTTGCTGATTTGTTGGGATATTACCATTGTTTATAATTTAAATTTAAACGTCTAATGTACAGGAATGGATTTAAGAAGGAATAGGCGGGAATAGACTGAATTATGTAATGCCTTCCGAGTTTTAAAGGGTAGAAGGGTAGAATTGGAATTTCAGTTTGATAATCTGGGCGGGAAAAGATGATGGGGGTGGCTGAGCAATTGCCACGTGGCAATTTTGTAGTGTTTTCATAGGATATATATATATATATATATATATATATAGGTAAAAGATCAAATAAGAACCATAAAAGATTAAGAGCCTTAAGAATTATTTATTTTTATATTGTCATTAAGTATTCTAATACATATACATATTTTTTAAGTTTTGATAAATGGAAACATAAAGGTATAATCGTCAATCTCATCTTTTAACTTTAAAATATCTATCTGATCAAATATGTAACGATTTATGAACTACACATTTTAAAACTATTTTTTTCAAGAAACTCTCTTAAGTCCTTTCAAACTCTCCAACCAACACAAACGTACCACCACCTTTGTCACCTTCTGTCGTCGCTGCCACCTACTGTCGTCGCCGGCAACCACACACATTTGTTTGGAATGTCGTATCAAAGATATTTTCCGCTTCAGATCTAGAGCAACCACTAAAAACGACGTCATCAAGGTGTTTTTGACTCAGATCCATCGTGGATCTTGCATATCTAGCAACTCTTGCTCTAGATCTATTATTTTTGCTTATAGATCAACATTTCTGCCTCTAGATCTAGGATTTGTTCAATCAGATCTTAATGTTTGGAAGGATTTTCAGCAAGATCGAAGTACTTCCGGTGAGATTTAGTGTTCAGACGAAGGAGACGAAGGAGTTCCGGCAGAATCCAAGTCGGCACCAAGGGAGCCATCTAACTTTGTGATTTCTACACCAGAATTACCAATTCCACCGCCATCAAACCACTATAGAACCACCATATCCAGTGGTAGCTTTGTCCTTTTCCAGGTCTGTGATTTTTTCCGCTAAACGCCACCACTGATGACGATCACAACACCACTGACGACTGGCATGGCCAGATCCATGAGTGTTCGCACCCGACGAGTCCAAATCTACAAGATCCGGTGTGAAACATGATGGGTTTTGGTCATAATACATCCTATGTGCTCATACAAACCCTAATGCTTGGATCTAGGTTTCTCTAGTGTACATGCTTTGAATCCAAGACTACAAATCCTAATTCTAGCATACAAGTAATCATATTAGATATTAGAATAGGTTTATAATGTTACCTTGATTGTTATGTAGCAATAACAATCCCAATTCCTCCTTGAATTGACTTTGGAAGGCTTAGAGTCACAAGTGTCACTCCTCTAATGGCTTACAAACACCATAAGCAAGAGGATGAAGAGGAGAGAGGATGGAGGCTGCCCAAAACGTGTTCTAACCCTAGAAGAGATGTTCCCCACGTTTTTTAGCCTTAAGGGTTCTATATATAGTGAGGCTATTAGGGTTATCTAACAAGGAAATCCTAATTTGGTTGCTTAAGCCCTAAGCAACCCATAGACTCCTTTAATCAAGCCCATGGACGATTTCCTTATGGGTTTCCCCATAGAATTCGTCCACCCCTTGATTCAAGGCAATCCATGACCCAAATTGCAATTATCTTATAATTACAATTCCAGTCCCTTAAGTTTAATTAATCTCTTTTAGTCACAAAACTAATTACCAATTAATTATTGACTAATATTAATTAAACAATATGATTTCTCCTTTAATATATTATTCTCATAATATATTAATAAATCATATTTAATCCTTTCTCTCCATAATTCATCCTATCAAGTTGCTTTGGTGAAGGCAACCCAAAAGGACCATGCACCATCGGGTCAAGTACATACCAAAATAGTTATGGACTTAGACACTAATCCAACAAAACAAAGCTAGATCTACAAGATTCGATGGTGATGTTACAACCTTTATGCCTAACTCGATTCACAATGTGTCACTCCTCTTCTTCACAACATGTATGTTATGATGAGGCTTTGATAAGTGTTTTTTTATCTTCATACAATTATTTTCATGGTTATTTATGGTGTTTTGCATCTTAATTTATCTTTTCTACTGATTATGTGTTTAAATGTTTAGTGAAAATCAGAACAAAAAACCATTTTATGATGCACATAAGGTGTTTGATGATTTGCCTGAATGAAAGTTTTAAGCTGTGAATAGTGTATTTGTACCTTAAGCTGTGAATAAGTGTATAAAATGGTGTATTAATTGTTCGTAATAAATAAACCTTTTAATCGGTATAGAAGTGGAACCAAAAATCTGAAATGCGGATGTTTGATAATCCATCTCTAAAGTTCATGTACTCTACAAGGAGTAAAACTGGAAATACAAGTAAAACATAATAGTTGGCCGTCTGGAGGGCAATTTTAGAAGTTTAATTAATATAGTTTGTTACTCTAGTTTATTTACTGGTGTGGAGAATAAGAGAGGGGGTGTCAAATATGTTAGTAGGATTCATAACCTTTGGGAAAACACCAGCCTTTTGAATTGCCAAAATCCTTGTTTAAGCCTTTGAAATGTTATTTCAAAATACTTCATAAATTGGTCCTAGTTGGTCTTTGTCTTATCAAAATACTTCACAAACAAATATTCAAGAGTTAGTGTAGCTTATATCAAAATACTTCATAAATTGGTCCTAGTTGGTCTTTGTCTTATCCAAGACATCACAACTTTCCACATTTGATGAATGTTATAAACCTTACTTTTTCACTCGATGTCATAATCTTAACTTTAAGACTTGTTATTGGAACGAAGTATGATTCTATCACACCCCAAAACCGGAACGGCGGAAACGTTTTGGGGTGGATGACGTCATGTCAAGTATCACAACACATGCATATAGTAATCAAAGTACAACAAAACATTGCATTAATAGTAATAATTTTTACATGGTTACATTACATATTATCAAAGTAATACAAGCAAAATATATAAAGTGCAGCAAGGTACTTAAGCCATCTTCATCAGCAGCGCCGGTGATGTACCTGTCTAATTGCTGACCTGAGATTACAAGTTATTTGAAAAGCGAGTATCAGCATTTTTACAAATCCTGGTGAGTTCATAAGTATTTAGTGTCATTTGGTCAAATAACATTAATAAGTAGTAGTTTAAGTGTTTTCAGTGCATCAGTGTTCCTTCCAGAAAATCCTATATTTTCTTTAAATAAAGCAGCCTTCTACCAAGACTGTTCAGTGTAATGTGGTAAGAGGTATTTTCCCTTAATTGCTATTATTATCAAAATACTGAATTTGATTATTAAAGAAAGCAAGAGACATCAGGGAATAACATATGCCTCAGCAGTGAGGACTGCTGACTAAGGCAAAGAATCATAGACTCCAGGAGGGTATCGAACTGACGACATGCCTGGTTCAGTCTAACAAAGGGGAGACATAGACCCCAGAAGGTACCAAATGAAGGATACAGCTGGTAAGGTCTAAAACAGTGAATATAGACCGAAGACGATACCAAATGAAAGGTATCTCTCGCAAGGTAAAAACAAAGACTACAGACCCCAGACAATATCAAATGAAAGATACAGCTAGCAAGGTCGAAACAGAGACTACAGACCCCAGACAGTATCAAATGAAAGATACGTCTAGCAAGGTCAAAACAGAGACTACAGACCCCAGACAGTACCAAATGAAAGATACGTCTAGCTAGGTCAAAACAGTGTGACTCTGAAAAGTGACATCAGCATACAGTGTAAATTGCTGACGAAATACCGTTACCTTAAAGCCATGAATTATAAGGTAACCCAGGATACTCGTAACCATACTGAATAGAGTTCCAGATGCCCTACAAGCATCTATATAATGTGACATTTGTCACCCCTTGGCTTGGTGAGTCGTGGACTGTAGCTAACAGTCAGGGTGCGGGGGTGTCAATCCCGTATAGGCCTATACACACAATGTCCGCTCTCCCTACAGGAGACTCTGGTTACCAACTAGACGACGGAGAAGGCCGCGTCCCGAAGATGCATCCCAAATAGAGGATAGTGTGTTTTCTAGAGGTAGAGACTTCCAAACAGTGGATAGTGTGTTTCTAGGTAAGTGTAGAATAGAGATAGAGGCTCTTAACTGACTCGACTAGAGAATTTCCTGTATGTCCATACTCATACACATAGTATATAACTAATGAACCAAACGACCTTCAGACGGCTACCCGATCCCACCAGACCACATCTCAACGAAGAAAAGGAAATAGGGCAGACGAGCCTTCCTAAGTCTTTCAATCATTACTTATATATACCTATATAAGTACAGACATACATCTAACTAAGACTGAGTGCGTTTCAAGTAGAAGTGATCCTTGTGAAGTAGAAGTGTCTATCAAGTGAAGTAGAAGCGGTCGCAAGTGAAGTAGAAGTGTCGAGCAAGTATAAGCGTATCATGAAGTAGAGGCGACAATAAGTGAAGCAAAAACGTATCAAGTATAAGTGAAGTAGAGTTGTTATCAAGTATAAGTGAAGAAGAATCGCATCGCTAAGTAAGAGCGTGAATAAGTATAAGCGTCATCAAGTATAGTCGAAAGCATTACAGAGTAGGAGTATAAAATAAGTATAAGCGAAGCGGCAATAATTAACACGTAAAAATATGCGTCGAAAAAGGGAATTTTTGATGAAAATCCTTTATGAACAGAAAATTTCACAAATTGCATCCTTTCGTAAAATATGTTTAAAATTTCTTGGAAGTCTTTCATAAACCAGTTTAGATTGAATTCGGATAAATCAGTGTGAGTAAAAGTTTTAAAACAAGTAAAAATCCTTATAGTGTCCTACTCTATAAAACAGTGTAAAGAGTGGTAAAATCTTGTGCATGTGGGTTATCAATCACATGTGATTGATATGATAACTGGCATGTTTAACTTGTAATCCCCCTATTAATACATTTAAAAGCATTTAAAAGGTTCATTCAGGGGTATGAACTCACCTGGAGTAAGTAGGTCCGACGAAGGTGTCGTTTGGGCGTTCGGTGTCACGCAAGGACTTGAACACACACTATGACCTATTTAACATATAATAACATATGTTCACATACAATTAGCATATAATATACTAATTTAACAATTATACACACTCAAAGGAGCGGAAAACACTTTTGGTTGAGTGTTTGGGGTCGTGGGTAGCGTTTAAGGGTGCTAAGGGTCTCCTATCAGTTGTGGAACTTTGCTAAACTCAATTATCAAGTGTGTGAATGGGTTTAAAGAATTAACATGGACCAATATTGGAGTTTATGGCCCAACCTAAGGGAGTTTACGGCCGTAAACTCCCAAGGTCATATTCCTAGGTGTTTTATGCTTCTTGCTTGCTCATTGATTTATTCTAAGCACTTTTCCCAAAAGGCATGAGTGGATTTGAGGCTCCTAAGGGCATTTTATAGGAGTTTACGGCCTAGGAACTCTCCCAAGGGAGTTTACGGCCGTAAAATCTCACCCTTAGTGATTTGTGAAGTTTAAAGTCCCTATTGCCTTTCTAGAATTTTCTTATGAAGTTTGATGCTATTTTGGGTGATTAAAACCAACATTTGAGGGGGTTTTGGGGAGTTTACGGCCTAGAGAATTGCTTGGGCCGTAAACTCCAAGAAATCCCTCATTTCCTTGAGTTTAAGTCCTTAAATCCCCTCCTAGTATTTTATGGTAAGTGTATAAGGCCATTTGGGGGACAAAACAATTATTTTGGGCATGTTTAAGGGTGTTTACGGCCTTGACCCTTGTCTGGGCCGTAAACTCCCTTTAATAATTCATTTTGGAGTGTTTCAAGGGCCTAAACTCAAGAGGATAAGTCCCTAAATTATGTAATAAGCCCTAGGATGAGTTTGGGAGTGTTTTGGGGCACTTTTGACATGATTTTGAGGAGTTTATGGCCTAAGCTTGTGCTTGGGTTGTAAACTCTCCTTTTTCCACTAAATCCATGAGTTTTTATGTTAAAACACCCCTAGCCTAATTCCCCTAATAGTTTCTAAGCTTATGGACAAGTTTAAAGGCATGTTTGGCACCAATTTAGGGGTTACGGCCCTAGAATGTTCCTGGGCCGTAAACTCCTTATACCATGCCTTCTTGGATGATTTTTGGGCTATAAACATAAATCAATACATTTAGAATAGGCTAGGGTAAGTGGACTTACAATTTGGAAGCGTTTGGTTGCGGATTCGGGGCGAAAACGGGTCTAGAGAGAGAGTTTAGAGAGAGAGTGTAAAAAGTCTCCAATGGACTCCACTCACCCTTATATGGGTTTCACAGTCGGGACTCAGTGGGATTTTACCCGATACTGCCATTAAACGGGGCTTTTGGTCGCACCCGATTTAGCGGTCATAATATTTAAACTTGACATTTTCCAAATAAATGGAAATGTGTGTCTTGTGTTTTTATTTCTTTTTATCACGACTTAACGGCATGTTAAAGGTAATCAAATGGAATGTTTATTAAGTTGACACCCTCTAATTAACGGAACTTTTTTTTATACAGTGGAATATTCCATTAACGGTAACGGGGAAATGTAACGGGACAACTTGGGTTGTCACAGATTGACTTCTTGATTTAACCATTTATTCAATTCTTGATTCCTCTTCTTAAACATACAATTGTACTAAGACTCACTTAGAGGATCAATTGAGATATGGTTCTTAATCATTAAGACCTATCATAAAGCATAAAAGGTACTCTCCCTTCTTCTTAGAATGGAGAAACTTTTATCTTTCTGCCTACTTGATTCTTCTTATTCGTTCTACTATTGATTTAAACCTTTTTAATCAATTATGAATTACACTTAATCCTGTAAGTATAATCATATTTACTAAACCTTTAGTAAATCATGACGAATATCTTTGTTACTCTTATGGTGGACTTGGGCAACACGCAACTTTGTGTATTCGATCTCCAAGTCCTTCACTTGACACTTTGTCAATGAATTAGTCTAATTATCAAATATGAGATTTCTCATTCATCGTGCAACCAAGTTGCGTGATTCCAAATTTCTGTCCAATTGAAACTTGGGTGATGAGAAACTCTCCCTATTTGGTAAACTCTCGACTTTCCATAAATAACATAATAAGAACCAAATTCATTATTGCTAATAATAGAAACATTCAAACATCAATTTTTCATATACGCCATTATAAGGATAATATAAAAAAAATCAAAATTTATTTTATGCGGAAAAATTTGTCCGTACAATGCAACTCATTGAAAAACTATGCTAATACATTTTTCTTAGCAATCTAATTCTAACTCTAAGTAGTAGCTCAAGAATCTAATCTTCGAGAAATGCAATCGAAATCCATTCCTCACGGTTAGATTCTGCTCACTTCTTCCCTTAAGCTTCCTTTCTTTTCTTCGATCCTACAAAACATCAATTGTAATCTTATCACATTATGTATTAAGAATCTAGAATAGAAGCTTAAAAGAGTTAGTTAATGGATTTTACCTATATTAGAGCCATACGTTTCGACTCTCCCATCTCTTAGATTTCTTAGGTAAATGGGGCAGCTTCGTCTCCAATGCCCTTTCTCTTGGCAATAAAAGCAAATTGACTCTTTTGGAACAGCACATAGAACTACTTCAGACATCGCCTTTCTCTTATGATTAAACTTTTCGATCATTGCATGTCTTTCGTCGCCATCTTCTACATCCTATAGAGCTCTCGAAGGCAGATTCACCAATCAACATTGCTTTTCTATTGCGCCAAACCATAGCTGATTCAGCAGCAATAAGCATATAGGTTAGATCTATAAGGGTCACGTCGCGGTTCATCATATAGTACTCTCTTAAGAACTCATTATATGAGTTAGGAAGTGACTGAAGAATCCAATCAACAACCATTTCCTCACAGACGACGGATCCCAACATTCTTAACCTATCAATGTGTGACTTCATCCCTAGGACGTGTCCACACACCGACTTTCCATCTTTATGTTCACTTGCCAAAAGGGCTTGAGTGATCTTGAACTTTTCAAGCCTTTGAACTTGTGGGTTAGGGAGAATAATTGGAGGAGGAGGAGGAAGTGAAGTATGATCTCTTGTTCCTCGATCGAATCGTGGAATATCATCTTCATGTGGAATGCTTGTTCCACAGGATTTGGGAAGACCATAGTTGTCGAACTTTGACATCTACAAAACGGGAGAAAACAAATTCAATTTAGTTGATTGATTGAATCCTTAGTAAATCACCCAAATGAGATACTAAGGCTAGGACCCAACACAATATCCTACAACTCGGGAGAGGGATGTCGTAACCCTAATTGCAGAATATTTGAAGGTAAGTGAATGACGATTCACTAATTTCCACCATGAAAAACGAAAAAGAAATTTAAGTTTTAAATCTATGAAAACTCCTAGATCCTTTGAGATTCATTGAACTTTCAATGGCATGTTTAAATCTCGATATGCCCCTCTTGTTTGTGACTGGGATGCCGAGGATCACAAAGCGGGTGTGAATAACCATGCAAACTTACATGGTGCCTTCACATGTTACAGTCACCTATTCGATGTGCCGGTAAACCACACACGCTCCAACGAACTATGACAAACATTGAGTCACCCTTTGCTACCTTTGCTTAGAACCATTTAGTGTGCCGGTAAACCACACACGCTCCACTAACGTCTTTGCAAGGGCACAAAGTGTAATTTCATGGAATTGCATCAATTCACTTTTGCCTAAGTAACTAAGATTGGGAATTTTATGAAAACATTTAGTTACTTTAATAATTCATTATACTTATAATGGAAGGTTTCGTCCTATCCTACCCGTTTGGCTAACGACCATCCACTAGTCAAGAGTGCGGTGGGTAAGAGTGAATACCCATTCAATCGCCATTTTATAGGCAATTTCCTTAAACACCCCTTATAGACCAGCTTCGTGAATGAGGCCTACTAACGGTAAGACTGACTTTACTCATACATATATATAATGTTAGACTTTTAATGTTATATATATAGTATAGGGTGTATTTTACACTTTTAAAATATTAGATGGTTAAATTTAACAATTATACTTTTAATTCAATTAAATTGTAAACCAAAACTTTTATGGATTTATTAAACTTCTTTTAATTATACACCTTAATTAATTAATAAAACCATAAGGGTGTGATTTGAACTTTTTCAAAACAATACTAGGGTTTTAGAATTTAACATTCCTAATTAACTTTTAATCAACTTTTAAATTCCAAAACTTGAGGGCATGTTTTGAAACCTTTTTCAAAACATAAGGGTTTGAACTATTTAAATTTCAAAACAACAAAACTTTTGGGTTCAAATTTAAACTATAAAACCTAAAGGGCAAAATATGAAACTTTTCATAACAACAAGGATCAAATAACAAATAATTTAAATTAACATTTAATCACATAATTATCCATATTTGATTTGTTTAATGATTTCTTGCAAAATAATTTATCAATTTAGTCAAAATAATTAATCAATTATCTTATAAGGAAACAATTATCTTATTAATTGATAAATATCTTCAATTAGATCAAAATTATAGTCAAATATATCATATAATCGGATTAATATTGATCTAACATGATAAGGTAACTATCCCAATACAAAAACAGCAAGAAATCCCGAGATAACCTCCTTCTGACGAGTTGACTCGTCGAGTCACCTTGGACTCGGCGAGTTCAGCTATGGACTCGGCGAGTCTAGCCTCCATAAACCCAAAAAACGAATTTTCCAGATATGCAATGCATCAATACAATTGAAACCAAGCTAGGCTCTGATACCACTGATGGGTTTTGGTCATAAGACATCCTATGTGCTCATACAAACCCTAATGCTTGGATCTAGGTTTCTCTATTGTACATGCTTTGAATCCAAGACTATAAATCCTAATTCTAGCATACAAGTAATCATATTAGATATTAGAATAGGTTTATAATGTTACCTTGATTGTTATGTAGCAATAACAATCCCAATTCCTCCTTGAATTGACTTTGGAAGGCTTAGAGTCACAAGTGTCACTCCTCTAATGGCTTACAAACACCATAAGCAAGAGGATGAAGAGGAGAGAGGATGGAGGCTGCCCAAAACGTGTTCTAACCCTAGAAGAGATGTTCCCCACATTTTTTAGCCTTAAGGGTTCTATATATAGTGAGGCTATTAGGGTTATCTAACAAGGAAACCCTAATTTGGTTGCTTAAGCCCTAAGCAACCCATAGACTCCTTTAATCAAGCCCATGGACGATTTCCTTATGGGTTTCCCCATAGAATTCGTCCACCCCTTGATTCAAGGCAATCCATGACCCAAATTGCAATTATCTTATAATTACAATTCCAGTCCCTTAAGTTTAATTAATCTCTTTTAGTCACAAAACTAATTACCAATTAATTATTGACTAATATTAATTAAACAATATGATTTCTCCTTTAATATATTATTCTCATAATATATTAATAAATCATATTTAATCCTTTCTCTCCATAATTCATCCTATCAAGTTGCTTTGGTGAAGGCAACCCAAAAGGACCATGCACCATCGGGTCAAGTACATACCAAAATAGTTATGGACTTAGACACTAATCCAACAAAACAAAGCTAGATCTACAAGATTCGATGGTGATGTTACAACCTTTATGCCTAACTCGATTCACAATGTGTCACTCCTCTTCTTCACAACATGTATGTTATGATGAGGCTTTGATAAGTGTTTTTTTATCTTCATACAATTATTTTCATGGTTATTTATGGTGTTTTGCATCTTAATTTATCTTTTCTACTGATTATGTGTTTAAATGTTTAGTGAAAATCAGAACAAAAAACCATTTTATGATGCACATAAGGTGTTTGATGATTTGCCTGAATGAAAGTTTTAAGCTGTGAATAGTGTATTTTGTACCTTAAGCTGTGAATAAGTGTATAAAATGGTGTATTAATTGTTCGTAATAAATAAACCTTTTAATCGGTATAGAAGTGGAACCAAAAATCTGAAATGCGGATGTTTGCTAATCCATCTCTAAAGTTCATGTACTCTACAAGGAGTAAAACTGGAAATACAAGTAAAACATAATAGTTGGCCGTCTGGAGGGCAATTTTAGAAGTTTAATTAATATAGTTTGTTACTCTAGTTTATTTACTGGTGTGGAGAATAAGAGAGGGGGTGTCAAATACGTTAGTAGGATTCATAACCTTTGGGAAAACACCAGCCTTTTGAATTGCCAAAATCCTTGTTTAAGCCTTTGAAATGTTATTTCCGACAAATCAAGCTGGTTTTTCATTATCATTTTCCTTACTTGTGCTTACTGAATTCATATTTGTTTAAGTCTTAGCGTCAAAATGAATTCTCATTAATATAATAATTAACGAAATTACGTTTGAAATAATCTCAAATTAATCATACATCAAATAAGTCACTGAAGGAGGTTTGTGGATGTCCATTTAAACTTATTATTGCCACTTGAAATAAATAAAGAGTTCAAAGTGTTTGCTAATAATTAATTTTCATTATGATGACATTTGTGGATGCATATAAAGAGTTTCCATTAAAATTTATATATAATTTCATAATTGTTACAAACAAATAACTTAAAATTCTATTGTGATTTTAAGTGTATTTATAATTTTTTTATTTATAGATAATGTTAGCTCTATAAATATTGTGAATGACTTTTTTGATGAATACAAGATGTTATCTTAGTTTTTATACTATTTTTATAAAATATTAAGTTGTGAATCTACTGCTATTAAGTTGTGAATCAAAGTTTGTTTTTTTTATTTGCTATAATATTTATGCTTTATAGTTTTTCTTTGTCAATTGAGTTTAGAATGTGTGTTATTATGTTAGGTTATTCTAAAAAAATTAGGTTTTTTTAAGTTGTGATTTTTATGTTTTAATATTCGAGTTATTGTCTTAAGTTGTGAATTTTGTAGATTAAATTGTGATTTTTATGTTTTAAACTATAAATTGACTACACTAAACTGTTAATTTTCAGTTTAAACTATAAAATGACTATATTAAGTTATGAATTTTTGGTATTAAACTATGAATTTTGTGTATTATTCTGTGAGTTGACTGTATTAAAAATTTTAAGTTGATAATAAGGTTGTGAATTTATACTTTTTGTGTATTAAACTATGATTTTATTATATTAAGTTGTGATTCTTGTGTTTTTAATTGTGAATTACATGCATTAAGTTGTGCATTTTCTGTTTAAACAATGAATTGACTATATTAAATTGTGAATTTTATGTATTAAACTATGAATTTTGTGTATTATATTAAGTTGACTGTATTAAAAATTTTAAGTTGAACATATGGTTATGAATTTATACTTTTTATGTATTAAACTATGATTTTGTTGTATTAAGTTGTGATTTTTGTGTTTTTAATTGTGAATTACATACAATTAAACAATGATTTTATTTTTTTTAAACTATGATTTTATTGTTTTTGTGATTTTTGTGTTTTTAAACTATGATTTTATTGTATTAAGTTGTGATTTTTGTGTTTTTAATTGTGTTTTCAGTTGTGATTTTATTGTATTAAGTTGTGATTTTTGTATTAAGTTGTGATTTTAAGTTGTGTATTCTCTGTTTAAACGGTGAATTGACTATATTAAATTGTGAATTTTATGAATTAAACTGTGATTTTTGTGTTTTAAATTATAAAATGATTACATTAAGCTGTGAATTTCTGTGAAATGGCAATATTAAGGTGTAAGTTTTTAATGAATTTTGTGTTAAAATATGAATGATTTATTTATAAATGTTTGTATTAATTTTCTTGTGAATATGTTTATTTTTTCGTATTATATAAATATGTAACAGCCCGGATTCCCAGGTATTATTTATTCTTCTTATTTTGGTGTTTTGTGAGGAGACTCGGCAAGTTGGAGCTCAAACTCGCCGAGTATGATCGCGGTTTGGGAAAGGGTTCGCGTCCGGACTCGGCGAGTCCAAAAGGTGGACTCGGCGAGTCCACGCTGTTTATTGAAACCCTAAATTTCAGGGTATGAGCCTATTTAAAGGGGCTTATGGCCGTTATTTGCGGCCATCAACCCCAGAGAGAACCCTAAAAGAGTCCTTGAGCGTTTTCTGAGAGAAAAGAGGAAGATCCTTGATTACTTGTGGGTGATTTTGCATATAGAAGAGGATCAAGGCAAGAGGAGACCAAAGGATGTGCTAATCCAGTGATTCCTGTGTCCAGAGACTTCATTTGAGGTAACCATTCGTTCCTTTCTCAGCCCTTGGTGTAAATCTTAGAGTTAGGGCTTCTTTGTGGAATGATTCATCGAGTTTTTTGTGTTGATGCTTTAGATATGGACCCAAAGAGGTCCAAAGACTCTTTTCCCTCAAGCTTTATGAGTGTTAATGGAGGCCATGAGCTTAGAATAGCATTCTAGAGACCATATCATCAAATAAAGCCTTTAGACCTTTGCATGAGCTCCAAGATTGTAACTTTACGTGATAAATGTGCTTGGAAGGACTAGATCTATGAGTTACTAGAACGGATCTGACCTCAGGAGTGAGTTTGAGTTCATGCATGGCTTAGACTCGCTGAGTCCGAAGAACAGACTCGGCGAGTAGCATGAAGATTGTCCATAACCACTCAGTGAGTGGTCTTACCGAGTTAAGGGTTGACTCAGTGAGTCAGGGAGAGTCAGAGAGGGTTGACAGGTGGACTGAGTGAAGCTCGAACTCGCCGAGTTGTTCTTGAGACTCGGCTAGTTGAGTCGTGGTGGCCCCGCGATTCATGCCAGGTGGAACTCGTCGAGTCAGGGAAGTACTCGACGTGTCAAGAGAGGATCCTAGGGAGTCAGTGAACACGCAAAGACTCGCCGAGTCGCTCTAGTGCACTCGCCGAGTCCGGTCAAAGTTAACCGTTGACCGTTGACCAGATTTGACCAGTGTTGACTTGATAGGGGTATCAACCTTAGTTGTGAAAGTGTTAATTAGAGATATATTGTGTTATAGGAGGATTATAGCTCGGAGGATCAAGCGCGAGTGATTTCCGGAATTTGCGAGTTATCGAGATATGCGAGGTGAGTCTTCTCACTATACTTTACCTTGAGTAGGTAACCAGAGTTATGTGACAGAGTATTTGTATGCTATGTGTTGTACTGCATTATTTCTATGTGATTTATGTTGTGCATGTTTACAGAGTTAGAACCGGAAGGTTCCCAGAGTTAGAACCAGAGGGTTCATAGAGTAGGGTCCACGGACCCACAGAGTTATAGCCTCGAGTGGCTAATATGTGTATGTGTGGTATTTTGGGGAACTCATTAAGCTTCGTGCTTACAATGTTTTGTGTTATGTGTTTCAGGTTTCTCTCAGGATCACGGGACGGCACCAGCTCGATTGTACACACCAGAGAAAGAGTCATGTTTTGAGGATCCTGGTTTATTATGCAAGTGAAAATGGAGTTATGTTTTGTAATTCGATTATGAATGAGATTTTAAGCAGAGTGTTTTTAAGAATTAAACGATTATTTTTAAATGAAAAATTGTTTTGAAATTTTCGGCGTTACAAAATATGTAAAAATGAATTAGCTTTTATATTTATTTTGCATTAAACGTTAAATAAGTGAACTAATTTCTTTATTAAATTATGAATACGGTATTTTAGTTGTCAATTAATGATTTTTTATACATATCTTACTTGGAAGGAATGATGATTGCGGCGATTACACAAGTGGTTGGTGGTGGCGTGTAGGGTTGTTCACTATTTGTAACACCCGGTTCCCGGTACATATTTTTAAATTTAAGTAATTGCATGTTTTACACTGAAACTCGACGAGTTGGAGGCCCAACTCGTCGAGTAGACTGGATTCTGGACGCGGGTTTTAAGTAACCTACTCGACGAGTCGGGAGCCTGACTCGACGAGTAGGACTGCCTGGAGAAAACCCTAATATTTAGGGTTTGCACACTATTTAAACGTCTTTACTTGTCCCATTTCAGCCTCCATCGTCTCTCACAGTCCAGGAAAGCCTTAACTCGAAACCCTAGAGCATTTGGAGTGGCCTTGAGCCATTTTTGTGTGTTTTTGGTTGTTTGAAGCTTGAAGAAATAAGTGGAAGCTTGGGGGTTCCAGAAGAAGCAAGTATATCCAGAGGTTTTGCTTCATTTCCAGCTCATTCAAGGTAAAAAGCTTCAACCTTGACTTCCCATTTGTTAGATCCTCTTTAGGGCTTGAATCTTGTCATTTTTGAGCATTTCTAAGTCACCTTCGGGTTTAGAGCGTAATATAGAGTGATGACTTCAGATCTTGAACCTAGGAGGGTTCTCATGGCATAAAGGTGCCAACTTTATTGCCATACTAGCCCCATGCATCTTGTAGACTCCATTTTTGTACCTTTTGGGCTTGAAGACCCATGCATGGACGTAAAGTTCGTGACTTTACGTGTTAAATCGACCCTAGGGTCATATCTACACTTTGGATGCAATGAGATCAACTGAAACTAACTATAAGCACATGGACCTTGGGGGACTCGCCGAGTTGTTCATAGGACTTGGCGAGTCGGGTATTGGTTCCCCAACCTCTTCTGTTCCTGAGGAATCTGGTTGAGTCTAGGAGGGGACTCAACATGATGAACGTGATTATGGACTTGAAGATCAAAGGACTCGACGAGTTCAAGGATGAACTTGGCGGCCGAGTTGCTCACGCAGCGGATCTCTCTCTATTCAAGGCAATGTCCCAACCAACATGAAGATGAACTCGACGAGTCCAAGGAAGGACTCGACGAGTTGAATCGGAAAGTCCCGATTCTGCCATAAGGAGAAACTCGGCGAGTTGGAGGGCAACTCGACGAGTTAGATCGCGAAGTTGAGAATCTTTGAGTTATGGAACTCGACGAGTTGGTGGACCAACTCGGCAAGTCGAGTCAACCAGATGTTGACTTTGACCAAAAGTTGACTTTACCAAGGTGTTGACCTTGAATTTGTTTTTGACTTGTGTTGACCATGAAATGGTAATTTAGTAAGATTGTTATGTGTAGGAATTGAGAGTAGTTGATCCTGGCAATGAGGACAGTTCAGACACTTCACGACACCGATGTGAGTTACCTTCCAGTAGAAGTGGGTCTAAGGCACCAAGACCGGCCCACTAGTAAGAGTTATAATATAGACAATTGTCTTCGTGATAATTATCTGGTATATTGTTATCTGTTATGATTATGTGCTAGCCTGATATGATGTATTGTGATAGTAGGGGGAATAGTCCCCATATCCGGTCGATAGGGCCAAGGAGTAGGTCGGACACCCCGGTATGCCTGACCAGTATGATTATGCTATGTTTTTATGTGGTAGTAGTAGGGAGTGAAATAGTCCTCGTAACCGGTTGAGACAAACCGGAGGGGTAGGTCGGACACCCCGATATGTATGACAGAGGTAGGTTAGGCACCCCGATATGCCTAGTAGGGGTAGATTGAGCACCCCGGTATGCTCAGCAGGGTAGGTCGGGCACCCAGATATGTTTGACAGTATGTGTTATGTATGGTATGTGCATGATGGGGGAACTCACTAAGCTTTGTGCTTACAGTTTTC
Source organism: Lactuca sativa (assembly GCF_002870075.4). Classification (NCBI taxonomy): domain Eukaryota; kingdom Viridiplantae; phylum Streptophyta; class Magnoliopsida; order Asterales; family Asteraceae; genus Lactuca; species Lactuca sativa. Next base: position 197,675,859 of record NC_056628.2, on the reverse strand, counting down.
AGTTTTGTTTTCTAGTACCTCTTCATCGAAGGGGAAGGAGCTGGCATGGTAGCGTCACATCACACATACACACACACCCACGCATCAGATTTCTGCATTATTGTACTCTGACATTATAACTATTTTTATGATATGGTTTTGAGAAATGTGATTGTGGTTTATGAAATGATATGACTTGACATGGTTTTCTTATAAATGTTTTCTAAAACGTTAAATCAAAAATGAAATTTTTGGTCTTGAAAATTGGGATGTTACATTATTTGGATAAAACCAAATTATCCAATTGGACAATTTGGTTCAGATATTCAGATTTTTGGATTGGTTTTCGACTAAACCGAATTATTATTTTGGATTCCAGATTGGTTTTGGTTTATAAAATAAAAACCGAATAGCCAAAAAAACCGAATAAACATTTATTCTTTATTTATATATAATATATATTTATAGTTATTTATTAATTTTGTAGTTTATTTTTTTACATAGGTTCAAAACATTTCACCCGATAAAAAAACATTAATATGCATTTTCTCTCAATTGTTTTATAGCTATAAAATATTTAACTATAATATTTCTTCTTAGTAGTTGTTTATAAATTTCAAATCACAACTAAATAATTTGTTTTTGTTTCTTGTGTAAACTTAGGTAATATTATAATTAATATGTAATTTTAAAATGTTTCGGTTTTTGAAAACCGAATTATAAAAACCGATCCAACCGAATTGTAATTGGATCAGATTTGAATTTAGTTTGGATGATTCGGATCCATGTTTTGAAACCCAAATAAATTTGGATTCACTTGATTGGATCAGATCAAACCAATCCATCCAAACGAACACCCTAGTGGCATGTGGTAGTTAGTGGTGGTAGAGTAAGAGCTTGACTTCTTTAAATATTTGAATTAGTGTATAATAGATTGGATTATATGTATTAAACTAAAAAAGACTATAGTAAGCTGTATATTTTATATAAATTATGTGTTCAAATATAAATGAAGGTATGAATAAAAATATTAAATTATATTATTGAATTAATATGTTTATTAAACTGTGATTATTATATTTTAAATTGTGAATATATCTTATACACAATATATTTTTAAACAAATCTACATGTTAGAAAAAGGAAAATTGAATTTGCCATGGCATAATTCTATCTCTTTTTTGAAATTTTTGTATATTTTGCTGTAAAAATGAAAATGATATTTTCTAAAAAAATATTACCAAAGAAATGAGAGCTATAATAATTTTTTCTATTAAGTTGTAAATACAACAAGAAAATTACCATTAAATCAGGTGTTAGTTTGGTGACAGTTTGACGGCCGTCCGACGACAGTCCAACAAAAAGTGGCAAATAATTATAAACTAAGGAATGAAATTTTTTGTTTAATATTATATTAATGTTTGATTTATCCAAAGTTTTATTAATGAAAATATTTTAAAAATGGTTCTTAGAATTATTAATCTTTTTAGGTTCTCATTTGATATATATATATATATATATATATATATATATATATATATATATATATATATATATATATAGGTTAGGTTATTGTGTTTTAACAATCTATTGTGTGCATGTATGATTGATTCTGAACCAATCATTTTAGTTATTTTAAAAAGATAATTAATACATATTACATGTTGAAAATATAATGAACATTAATTAACTATCTATTGTGTCCAGAATCAATCTTACATCCACACACAATAAATAGTATAAACATTTGAACCTAACTCATATATATATATATATATATATATATATATATATATATATATATATATATATATATATATATATATATATATATATATATATATATATATATAAACTTGAGTTTAGAAATTTTAAGTTATAGATAAAAGTTTCGAACTTGTTTTGAGAGAAGACTCATAGAATATTTTTTCAAAAAATATGAATGTTGTTTAAGGATAATCGAAACTATTTCATGGAGATATTTATTTATAGAAAGCAATAATATTTTTACGACGTGTAAAAAGAACAAATTTAAAAAATATAATAATGTCACGAATAACATTCATTAAATAATATTACAAGGACGTACGATTGCTAACATGAAGTTTTGGCATGTGCAACTCATGCATCATATTTTTTAATGTTAAAATGGTTAAAACATCATTTCACTACAACAAATTGTTTTTAGTGTGATGTATAACAATGATATTTGATTTTATAAAATTTCTAGTTTGACCATCGATCAAACGATTATTTACCAGTAATATTAGAAGTTAGAACAATATATAGAGTATATGTTTGATTCTATTGTTTCTTTTTTGTTTAGTTGGTTTTGTAATAAGAACTGTAAGGCCTTTAGAAATTGGAATGAATGGATGAAAAATCCCTCTCATGAACTAATTGTCTTTTGTTGCTAGCTTTTTACTAGTTTTTTTTTTATTTTATTTTATTTTATTTTATTTATTTATTTATTTATTTATTTATTTATTCATCAAAAAAACAAGTGTTTAGATATAATATTTAACTAACAATGTTATGGTATATAACTATATGCATTTTCTTTTTAAAATGATGTATAAATTGTAAAGGATACGTTAAAACAAATAATTGTATGGAGCTTGACGAGATTAGTTTAAGATGACTTTATTCCACATTAAATATGTGGACTTCTAAATTTTCTTTCTCAAAAAGAAGATTTTTGAGATGAAAAACATAACTTTAAAATATATAATATGATATCGTGACACCTTGTGACATAGATACCAACAATAATAAATATAAAAGGCTCGATACAATAACTTATAGATGATTTTGATTAAGGAGGGAAATGAGAGCTTATATGATTTTCTTATGCTTATGAATCTAGGTTGCTTAATCTTGTAAACAACCACATTCAAATGGGAACACTTGGAACACATAAAACCTCTTTCACACAAATTATGATAACAATGAAATATTTGGATATGAGATTTAATCCAATATTGGATTCCTTTTTCTAATAAGGTTTCATCCATTTAAAATTTCTTTTTTCAATTTGGACGTAAGCCTATAATTCATTTTGAACAAACAAAAGCCTTCTTTTTAGACCGGAGGTATACTCATGTTTTACCACTCATTTTTCCTACACTTGATGGGGATGAACTTGGTTTCATTAAGAGATGTGAATGAATGTGAGTTAAAATAGGTCGATCTTTTAGAAGCAATGATGCTATGGATTCCATTTGGTTTGGCAAATGCATCGATCATATTCGTAGATTTGATGATACGCATTTGCAAATCATTCTTCGATCATTTTGTTATCGTGTTCATTGATTATATATATTATCATATATGTTCTACAACCGAGGAGAAAACGAGAGGCATTTGAGAGAAGTAGTCAAGCGAGAGAAGCTTTATGCTAAATTTTCAAAGCATGGATTTTAGATTCGAGAAATGCAACATTTGGGTTACATCGTAAAGGAGATCATGGTTACTCCAACCGAATGGGGTTGGTCATGATATATATCCATATCATGCTTTGTATTTCAATATATATATATATATATATATATATATATATATATATATATATATATATATATATATATATATATATATATATATATATATATATATATATATATATATAGAGAGAGAGAGAGAGAGAGAGAGGTTCAGGTGTTTAAAGTAAGTATTGTGTTATTGTATGCATAAATGTGGGCCAATCAAAATTTAAAATAAAAATAAATAATTAAATAAATAAATAAGGGTAAATAGGTAATTTGATAATTACTTTCCACAGATAATATCCTATAATTAAGGTAACAATTGACTTAGTTTTCTCCACCCATCGTCTTTAAAACCGTAACCCTAATCAACCCTTTTTGACAACGACCCCATGGACACTCTTTGTAATGCTCTTATTTGAAGTGCTAGAATAAGCGGCAAGGATAGAAACCTTAGCAACTGAATCGATGCACACGTCGTCTTCGTTCTCACTCATGCTTTCTTCAATTGTTCTTCTTTGGCTGTGAGATGCGAAAGGAGGAGGTCCGATGGCTGCTGATCTTATCGATTCGCAATCGGTGATGGCCTCCAGGTTTCGAATTAGGCGGAAGAAGAGGAAGGGGAAAGAAGCAGATACGCTACTCAACACTGGCGTTTCCTCCACGCTGCTTACCTCCGACAACAGGAGACGACCCTCATCCCCGATTCAGGTTCCTCGTCAATTGCAATTGATTCGCTTGATTATGTGAATGATAATCCAGGTAACCGATAGGGTAAAATCTCTTGGTAAATTCTTGAGTAGGAACAACCCCTAATTTCTAGGATACAAGCCTTAGAATTATATGCTTAAGGTTACGTATATATGCATTGTTGTATGTGTACATGATGTTCAGTTCAGATTTCAGAAGTGATTGGTTTACCTTTAACAATGTCATTTCTTGTTCTGTACCTAGGATTCTCGTTGGTTCAAACAAAAATCATTGATTTTTTTCGCATCCAGAGGTCCTCTAACTCAGCTGAAGAATAATGTCAAGGTAGATAAGATATCATTTATTCATGTAGTTTATGCTTTATTGCTTTATAGAAGAAGATTGGTAAGAGTTGTTTTGTTATATGATTGTAGATATAGGCAAGAAAAGGAGGCGAAAAAGTTGCATCGCGGCATCAAAGAAGAGAAGGAGGCTGTTACCATATAGTCCAAGTGAGGATCCTACAAGAAGACTAGAACAAATGGCATCACTAGCCATAACATTGACAGCTACAGAAGCTGAGTTCAGTAATGAGCTCACAGATATTCAATGCATGGCTCCTAGGTCAGCTAATCGTCCTGCTTATGAGAAAAAGGGGATGCAGGTTTTATCAAGAGAAGACACTGAGGCCTTGAATCTGTGCAAGAACATGATGAGGAGAAGGGAATGCCCTCCACTTATGGTTGTTCTTGATCCTGTAGAAGGGTAAGTGGGTTTTTGTGCCTAAACCTTTGGTGTTCTTGATATTAATATATATATATATATATATATATATATATATATATATATATATATGTTATTGTTGCAGATTCACCGTAGAAGCTGATAAATGTATCAAAGACTGGACAATAATCACTGAATATGTTGGAGATGTTGATTAGTTACAGAGCCGGGAAAATGAGGATGAAATCACGAATTCCAATTCTGTTGGAATGGAATAACGAATAACAATTCTGTTGGAATCACAGAAGTTGATGCTTGAAGAACGGACCACAAAATTGAAACGGACCACATTATTCTTTTAGAATGTATTAGTCGTTGTTAGATTTTGATGTATTCTTTCCGGTTTTGATGGTTTTTTAGTTTTATTCTTTAACAATAAATGTAATTATTAACAATTTTTACCCGTATTCTATAAGAAATAATGTATTTTTTGTTTTTAGTCTTCTAGTGATTGTTCAAGAATTTGTTATTCTACAAGAAGTTTTTAAATTTATTATCAAGAAATAGGTTCAAGAATATTTTTATTATTTGTGGTTCAAGAATATTTTTAATTTTGAATATACTCATAAACATATTATGTCAGAATGTCCAAATTAAAATAATTATAATTCTTAAAATTGGATTTTTAAAATTAATAGAATCTATGATCCCTTAAAAAATGCAATTTTCCTTTATTAAGTCTATATTAATTGACTGAATTACCCTTATAATTAATTAAGATGATATTTTTCAATTATATTCTACTACAATATAACATACTATTTTGCATATGTGACTCATATTACAAATGTCCTTGAGATATTAGAGATGATGATACAAGTTATAGGTGACTTTAGAGATATAACATACTACTTTGCATATGTGACTCATATTACAAATGTCTTTGACAATAAAGTTATAGGTGACTTTAGAGATAATGGACTTTTGATTTACTTTAGTTTGTATTCGATATAAATGAATATCCATCGTACATTTTATAAACATTTTCGAGTTTGCATGTTTTGAGAAAGAAAAAAAATGTAAGATTTTTCAGAGTTTAACCAAGATATCCTTTATTTTGAAGTAGGAAAAAATATATTATTTTCCAACATACCTACTAGGGGTGTCTCATTCATGGTGCGTTTAGTTCAAAGCAGTTTCTCAAGATTTTCCTATATAGTATATTTCATTTCTAGTGACATTTATATTCTATGAATACAAGATCACTTATCATTTTATTGTATCTGTGTATATGTATAGGTCACATGTTAGTTTTTAATGCTATAAATGTCATTTAATATATAGAAAGTGACTTTAAAATTGGTGTCATCAGTTTTAATTCTCACATACACTATGTAAAGTTACGTACACATTACTATTGAAAACATAGTTTGTTTTTTTTAAGCTTAAAAAAAATAAAAATAAATAAATAAATAAAAACTGATACACACAACACACATAGTAACATATATTCTAAATCGTACTTAAACTGTACTTTTGTTCACTATATGAATTAAACCATCAACCCTTTAAAATAAATAAATTTATAAACATTATACAGTGCTCTTTGATTGTTAGAAGCGACTATTTGAGATAATCATAATTTTATGTTTATAATTTTCAGGAATTAGTCATTTAAACAGTCTTCGATGATTATACAGGTATCCAAAATACACACGAGATGGATGTTTGTTATCCCAACCATTCTTTTAATCCCAAGCTTGCTAAAGAAAATGATAATTTATAACAACAATTATATAATTGAGAACACGAGAATAAATATAGACCACATATTTTTTTTATAGCCGCAAAACCCTCTCTTGTATCGGTGCGACAGATAAATGTAATACTCATATATGAATATAAACCACCACCACCATAGGTCACGTATTTTTTTACCGTAAAACCATCCAACGTATCAGTGCAACAAATGTATGCAACATTCATATGTGAATATAAAGGTAACTATATTCTAACGTTTACCACACCGCCACCACAACCACAACCACCCCTGCCACCGTCACCACATCCGCCACCAACCTTCATATTAATATATAAATAATCATTTGAGAATAGACACATACTTATTCATATATGAATATACTTATATATATATTAATATATGAATATCCGTCATTGTCACAAACACCTTTGCCACTCATTGCCACCACCATCACCATTACTCCCACCACCTCCGCCACTAACCGTCATATTCATATATTAATAATCATGTGTGAATAGACACAGATTTATTCATATATATATATATATATATATATATATATATATATATATATATATATATATATATATATATATATATATATATATATATATATAATTTTCATATATAAATATTATTTATCTCGTCGTCGCGGTACACTGGAGTGCTTATACAGTGAATTTGGAATATACGAGAATATACTTACCTTTAGATTCACATATGAATATTACATTCATCTGTCGCGCTAGTATGTGGGAGGGTTTTATTTTTCAATCTCAAATTTATTTTTCATTCTCAATTTCATAATTGTTCGTGTTTAAAAATTCTCTTATTCATTATACCCCTAAATAAACGAACTTATCTATACTATCGCTTTTAATTTATTTTTGTAATTATTATTGTATCGTAAGATTGTACATGTAGCAAATAAAAGACTACCCACTGTCACATGTAGTGACATGCTTGGTTTCCAATTCTTACATAATTAAAAGCAAACAAGTCCTCTTCTTTCTGTCGGACCATCTCCCCTTTGTTTTTTAGGGATAATTTAATACGTTAATAAACATAAAATTATGGAGTCGAGTTTTGTTGATGTTATCATTACTTGTTTTGATAAAAAAAAGTTTCTCTAGATTTAAAAAGAAGAAATTTTGTAAAAATATAACCGTATTTATAAAAATTTATTAATTTAGTCTGGTTAACAACGGTTTTGATCGAAACATGGAGTAAAAATTTAAAACCTTAACACGAAGTTAGAAAACCTAAATCACAAACAAATATACTGGATTTTTTAACAGAATACATACCTTGAAATCGAACAACTTCGAGGAATCAAACCGATTTGAATCACACCGCTTGAAGATCTATGACATCAATCTATACATTTGTCTTTTTTCGAAGAGCGTATGTTGATTGATCGCAAAGAGTGTAAATAAAGATGTTTTTTCATTTACGTCCGCCTATTTTGAATAAAAAATTATGTGTTTTTTTTTTCAATTTCAGATGTGGACGCCATGTGGGTAAGTAACCGAGTATAAATGTATAATCCAATTAAAATCGGAGACAGTGATATTTTAAAACAAAAATTGAAAGTTTGTGTGCGTATTGAGGGTAATTATAACTTCATGGACCCAATAGGTAAATTTTGTGTTATTGGGTAACCTTGCATTTTTTTTGTGGGAAAATGGCACGTTAACCCAAAAATATATTTCGAATTTGCCCATTCAATCTCTTAACTTATTTGTGTGTTTTATGAAAGAATAAAGTTGTTTTTGTCGGGTCTAATTGGTCCTTTTTGACAAAACGAAGGAATAACCCGATTACCTATTATGCTAGTTCATTTAGTTGGTCTAATCATTATTTGTTTATTATAAAGGAAATGACATGTCTTTTTCCCTCTATCTCTCTCACACACACACACATAATTCCTCATGTTCATCATTTTCTTCAAGCTGCATACTCTTTTTGCCAACATAATTTTTGTTCAAATATGAATATCTCCTGAATACATGTAATCCGGTTGTTAGATATCCCGTCTTCATATATTCAGGAGATGCATACCCTAATATATGGGTTTGTCTTTCTTCCACAGTTCATTGACTTTTGTCGCTAGTTGCTTGTCAACATGTTTGCTAAAAATGTTACATAATCAATAAGATTTTAGCCTTTCATCCAAAGATCAAGGTTTAAACGTTCCTATAAACAATGTTGAAGAAGTATTCAATATCGGGAATGGAGAAAGTTAAAGAAAGAAACACATGCCTGCACATGCGTAGCTTCACAAACACCTTAATCGTCTTATACAGATACATCGAACTCTTGATCCTACCCATACGGACACTTCCTGAATCTTTGAAAACCTGTAAAAATTTGCAGTGGCTGCTTTGAGCTTAGTAAGTTTAACTACTCACAAATTCCTTGGTCTCTCGGCTAAATTGGGGAACTCATCGTGAAAACTAGGTTCGAATCCAAATTGTTTTCCATCAAATTCCGAACAAGCGGTATGGTAGCTTTTGCTTGAATATTTTGCTATGCTTAGGTACTCGATTTCTTCTCCTAAATAGACGGAGAAACACCTGTAAGAAAACACCATTACTCCTTTAGTTATCTAGTTTCACAACATTATGACTTAGGGTTGGTTCGTTTATGTTGAGTAAGAAGGTTTAAAGACGTTACAAACATACCAGATTTCCCCGTCGGTAAAGGCCTCGTGCCGAGTGACCCAAAGCGGACAATATTATGATACGTGCCAGAGGGGGATGTTAACAATGGTATCATAGCTGGGGCATGGGTTGATGTGTTTGACGAGGACGTCGAATCCTATAATGGGGGGTAAAGGTGGGTTGCACCTGATCCCACATTGGCTTGGAAGGAGAACTAAACACTCCTTATAAGGGGTGTGGATACCTTCCTTGTCACAACGCGTTTAAATTCGTGGGGGCAGCAGATCTCATAAGAACTCTGCAAATTAAGCGTGCCCGGGCAAGAGCAATCCAGGAATGGGTGACCCCCTAGGAAGTTTTCGCGCCGGGAGCCTAAAGCAGACAATATTGTGACATGTGCCAGAGGGGGATGTTACATGAGGCCAGACGAATCACTCCATGGAATACATTGTCATGAGGTGAAGAGGGTTGTCTTTGTGGGGTTCGGGAAAACAGGACTCGACATTGCAAGAAAGTGCTCCTCGAGTCCTTTAATTGAAGAAGTTGATGATGAAATCAACGACGACGAAAGGAGTGAGTTAAATGTGGAAGATGAATAGTAGGAGGAGATGATGTAAAGTTGGGTGTTTGTTATTATTCATGACATGAAGATTAAGGAACATAGGTGGTGGATTAGGTCACCAAAATGTAATTAAGTATCCAGATTTGCCTACTCATATTGGTTGGGTTTATTTGGAATTTCTTTAATTTTTTTATTAGAAAAGTCATATCATCAAGTGCGACTAAGCAGATCAACAAACACAAGTGGTACGTGGCATATTAAACCGATTGTATTAGGTTAAGTGACCAAATAAACATGTCAAAAATAACTTTATTTCATCATAAAGCATGAAAATAAGTTAAGGGACTGAATGAGGGAATTCGAAATATATTGTTGGGCTAATGTGTCATTTTCCTTTTTTTTATTTGTCTCATGAGATCCTATGTAATTTAACATCACAAGGTTGTGGTGATAAAATTTATAGCTTTGAATAGAAAATCTTTAGAAAAATCATGTTTTTTATAATACTTATATTAAAAATCATTACATTTTTTTTATTACTTAGAATCATTATATTTTTAAAGTTTTTTTTCAAAGAAAGTTGTTGATTTTTTTTAACAAAAAATCTAATCTACTTCTAAACTATTCCATAATTTCACTTATGTCCAAGACGAGACTTGAACCCTAAACCTTAAGAAGGGAGAACAATATTTGATATCGTTGGGCTAGAAGCCATTTAGTGAAAGTTTTTGATGATATGATATACCCGATGAATTATTAGGGAACCATTAAATGTCAAACATAGATTTTTTTAACAAATCCATTAAATTTTCAATCCATTTTCTAAAATGACCACTATTATTTTTAGTATTATTGTTATTAAAAATATTTCTTCCTTTTCAGGAGAATTTAACATATATCCTTATTAAAAATCAAAATATCATATTTACTCAACTTAATTCTAAATATTATATTTACCCTTCATAAAATTTTACAATATTGTATATGTCATTCTTAAATATTAAAATATTATATATGCTCTTATCAAATATCAAAATATCATATATGTCATTTTTAAACATCAAAATATCAATGATAATATCTAAAATATCATCCATCTACAACATGACAATATTCAACAACAACAAAAATTTAAACAGTTATTGCATAAATTCTATAAAGAGGGCTGAAGATGAAATGTTTGTTTGGGCAAATATGATATTTTGAAGGTTTATAAAGAGAAATATTAAGAAATTATATATATATATATATATATATATATATATATATATATATATATATATATATATATATATATATATATATGAAATTATCCATTATTATTATTATTATTATTATTATTATTATTATTATTATTATTATTATTGTTGTTGTTGTTGTTGTTGTTGTTTGTAACATTCCGATGATGATGTATTTCAATTTTAACCCTAAGTATGAAGAGTTATTGCATTTTAGCCCTTGTGCATAAGAAAGCTTGCAAAATGGCCGATACTGGCATTTTTGTAATTTTGGGACGAGCTCACGTACGTGGGGCGTACGTGTCTGATCCACAAACCCTAATTTTTAGGGTTTGGACCTTATTTAAACATCCTTAAGTCCCCAACCTACCTTCTTCCATCAACCTCCAACTCACATTCATCCCCAAACAAACCTTAATCCACTTTTGAGCACTCTTAAGCTTTGTGTGTGTGTGTGTGTTTTGGCTACTTTTAAGGAGAGAGGAAGAAGAGAAGATCATCTTAGAGGAGCAGGACTCTTTGGATCCAAAATCTCATCACCATTTGACATCATTTGGAGGTAAAAAGCTTTGAACTTGATGAAGCTATGCATAGATCTAAGTTTGCCATGAAGTTTGTGTCCTTTGGTCCCATTAGTTGGGTATTTTGAGTATGAGCTACTCCAATCCATTTAAGCTATCATTTCAGATGTTTTGATGTGTTTAGAAGCATAAAAATGTTGTCTTGATCATTTCTTTCGTTCCATGCATGAGTTACAAGGTCTTAATGGGTTAAGTGGTTAAGGTTTTTAATGTTAAGGACTTATTAGACATGCAAGGCCATAAAGTTGGAAACTTTATGGTCAAGGACGGCATTTGGGGCTTGAATCTGGTTTTGGACGTAAGGACTTGATGTATTAAGCTCTTAATGAGAGGTGGGGATAACCAGGTGCGTACGTTGGGCATACCAAATGGTACGTTGCACGTACGCGGTCAGAGTCTCGACATCTAGGTCAAGCGGAGTACGCCAACGTACTCGGCTAGGTTGACTCGGCTAGTTTCTTGAATTTGACATTTGACCTTTGACCAAGTTTGACCTAAGGGTTAAGGTAATTTGAGTAGTATTTGAGATCGTTCATTATTTGGTGTTTAGGTGACCAGTTGAGTTGTTATTCGGAGCTATGTTTTGTCAGATATCTTTTCAGACTGAGACGTGAGTTTTCCTCACTGTACCCGTAGGTCGAAGGCACCAATGCCGCCCTACTAGGTTATGTATCCTGGTTATTGGATAATACTACGCTAGTATATGTCCGATGAGTAGATCTGCATGATTATTTGTATTTGATGGTTATGTGTTTATGTTAATCTGTTACATATGTCGACATATTGTAGTTGGGTTGAGGCGGTCATGCTTTGTGCTGAAGGCCAAGAAACCCAGGTTGGTCCGAATAGGCTATAGGCCGTACGAGGCGATCCAGTCATGCCGAAGGCCCATATAGGTTGTAGGACCTGCGAGGCGGTCTAGTCATGCCAGAGGCTCATAGAGCGATCCAGATAGGTTGTAAGCCCTGCGAAGCGGTCCAGTCAGGCTGAAGGCTCATATTTGCATACTTTGTTTGTTTTATAGTATGTTGGTACTTTGGGGGAACTGACTAAGCTTTGGCTTACAGTTTTAGTTTATTATTTCAGATACTTCTGAGGATCGTGGGAAAGCAAACGCCTGATCGTGCACATCTTCCTATTTTCATGATATGGGTTTTTGGGATACTCTGATATGACTTTACTTTTGAAACAATGACTCTTTTTGTAAATAATGATGGTTAATGTTGATTTTAAAATTTTAAAATTATTATGAATTTTGGAGTGTTACAAGTTGGTATCATAACCTTGGTTTGAGAGAATTAAATGAACATTCGTGTGAATCCAAAATCAAACCAAGGAAGTGAAAAGTTTTTAAAATGATTTCAAAATTGTTTTCAAAAGTAACCAAGGAAGGATGCGATGTGTACAATCAGCCGGAGCAAGAAAGTTTACCCCAAGCTACCCACGATGTTATTTGAAGTTATGTTATTGGTAGAGCAACAGTTGTAGGCTAGGGATCTTCAGGAATTGCATGATAGAATTGCCTGATATGTGATGCCTAATAGCCTAGGATTATTTCTTATATGGAATTGGCATCATTACTGTAGTTGCTTAGTGTATGCATCATAGTTGTACATAACTAAGATTCTATAGCCTAAGAATGTTTGGTTTGGCCTTATTTCCTTTTCTTTTTTTATGAAGGGCTTAGGGCAGAATCAAGTGTTTAACTGTCTATAGGATCCAATGTTATCTATGATTAGCATACAATAGTGCTATAGGGCTAGTGGAAGCTTCATGGATGGATTTATGTGTGACCATCCGACCAGTTGAGAAATGTTTAGCTTTTCTCTAGGGAGTGGGAATACGAATTATGCGTATTCTAGTGTGTGTTGTTAGGGTTGTTGTGATGATATTCGGAGACAAATACGGGTAGGTGTGGAAGGTAGTATAGGCCTGTACTATCGGAAGCACAGGACTCGTACACGTAGCAAGGAAGTCAAAAACCCTAGGGTTTCGTTATTTAGAATAGTTTGTGTGGTATGGAATGCATATTTGTCACACCCCAAAACCAAGAACGGTGGAAATGTTTAGGGGTGGAGGACGTCATGTGAAGTATCATAACAGTGCAAAGTAGTAAACAAGCAACAACATCATCCATTGCATTAAAAGTAAAGTTTTAATATATGTGTGTTGTTTCATTGTAGTAAGACACCAAAATATGTAATCATAATAAAAGACGAGACTTGTCTGTGCTCCGTCTTCTCAAAACCTGGTCATCGTACCTGTCTACTGGTGACCTGAGAATACAAGTTATATTGAAAGAGAGTAGATCAGCATAAACCTGGTGAATTCATAAGTATTTAAGTGTCATTACTCTGGTTTGGAAAGCTGTTATGAATGCCATGCAAATCTTTGAATAAATCATTTGATATAAGTGTGAAAACCCTAGAAAATTCCATATTTCCTACTAGTATAAGAGTAGTCTTTTACCAAGACCTGAATGTTTTTCTGTAACAAAGATGGTTTTTCCCTTGTATGAATACTATTAACAATATATAGTCTAGCTCATCATTTATGTGAACATATCACAAAATAAAAGTAATAGGGAAACTATAATCATTTAAGTATTATCCTTTGGTACTAGGATGAACACGACATAGGAAATGCCGAATAGTATTAACCGTAGGCATCCGTAGATGTGCATTGTCCTCTGTAGCTAACAGCAGGGTGTAGGAATGGTGAGTCACGTAAAGGTACCTTTGTAAAAGTATTAACCGTAGGCATCCGTAGATGTGCATTTACCTTTGTTGCTAACAGTTGGGTGTCGGAATGGTTAGTCCCGTAGTATCCTTTTGTACTAGGATAGACAGATCTAATCTACACGTATAATATGTAATAGTATCTCATCATATAGTATCTAGGTACAAGTATCCATGTAAATGTATCCATGTAAGAGGATCCATGTAAGTGTATCTCTTCATATAACATTTAGTATAGACTCATGAATGAACTAACTTCGGTGTAATTCCTTGTAATAGGAATAATGTTTTGTATCCCCTAAACTATCCCTATAATAGTTTACTGGGATGTATTTGATGTACAAGAAGGTTTATACACCCTTGCTACTCAAGAGTGTGGGAACTGAATGAAGGATGAAATCTATCATATCAATACATATATTTATGAAAGATAAGTGTATAGATATGGTTTTTAATAACAAATTAAAGAGGTTTTTTAAAACATTTAAGAGTTTTGAGCAATAGATAATAATGACTTGATGTCATTTCTTAAAACATTTCAAAAGTAAATCATTTTGATAACAAAGTATATCCGGACTAAAAGTCATTTTGTGTATCACATTTTGAAGTATGTGAAATCATTTGGATGAAAACACAGTTATAAATCACATGTGATTGATGCTATAACATGCTGCTTTCTACTTGTATCCCCCCCATTAAAGCATTTAAAATCATTTAAAAGATTGATTAAGGGGTATGAACTCGCCTGTAGTTGGTGGTTTGGATGAACGGATAAGGTAGGATGCTAGGTGTCAAGTGAAGACTTGTACATACTCAAAGATCCTAGTTAACATATAACAACACATATATGTATCCAATTAGTATTTAAACTACTAATTGACAAAGTTAAGACATCCTAAGACATGTAAAACACCTTATATAAGTGCTACAAGTCATAAGGATTGCATCTAAGTGTTGTAGGACCTTGCTATTGTGTTTGGGGATCAAGGGTAAACTCCCTTGGAGTTTACGGTTTTGTGACCATAACCCCATGGGTTTACGGTCGTAAAAACATGAGTTTATGGTCGTAAACTCATGTTCTTTTGACCATTTGTTGTTTTGAAGCTCTACAAGTCCCTCAGAAGCATTTCTACTTGATTGCTAAGCCTTTGGAAGAGATTAGGGCACCATTTCCCTCCGTTGAGGAGTTTACGGCCCTAAGACCATTTCCTTTTGGGGTTACTACCATAAACCCTTATGTAATATGGTATCTTGATGTTTTCAAGTCTTTAACAAATCAAGGAATGGATCTATGCAAGTTGCCAAGTCTTAGGAAAGGGCTAGGGACATTTTGGCACCATTTGTAGGGTTTACGGTCCAAGAACATCTTGGACCGTAAACACCTTGATCTTGGTGTTTCTTGTATGTTTTCTTGATATATGAAAGTGTAACAAGCTTTACAATACACTAGGGTAGGAGTACTTACTAGTTAGAAGATTGAAAAGGTACCAAAAGGCCAAGAACACTAGTGTGTGTTCTTGGTGAAACTTGAAGATTCAACCTTTTGGAAAGATTTCATGGATAGAAGTGTGTTAAATCACTAGATTAAGTGATATACTAACTTAAAAGGGCTAGAAACACTTACTAGATGGAGATCTTGAAGAATTCTTTGGATGATACTTGAGAGAGTTTGAGATTTGGATCTTGAAAGTTGGAAAAATGGTAAAAATAACTAAGTGTTACCTTTATACCACTTTCCTTTAGGGTTTACGGCCGTAAACTCCTTGTTTAGGCCGTAACTCTAAACTTTTGATGTGTTGGGACTTTATTGTTGCACAATAAACCCTAGGGCATCCTATCTCCTGATATCTCCTAAAGTGTTAATCCTAAAATCCTCAAACTTAAACCAAAAGGTTTGAAAATTAGCAGTAACTATTCTGACTTCTAATGACTTGATATGTTGTACAGAATGGAAATTTTGGGTTGTGACATCATCCCCTCCTTAGAAGGAATTTCGTCTCGAAATTAGAATTTAAGCAATTAAGTAGTTACAAACAACTAAGTAAAAAGAAGAGGATATTTCAGTTTCATCTGATCCTCACGCTCCCAAGTGAATTTCGGTCCTCGCTTGGCGTTACAACGAACCTTCACTATTGGGATACGACTTTGTTTCGTTTGTTTGACCTCCCGGTCCATGATCTCTACAGGTTCTTCCACGAAGTTGAGGCTCTCGTTGATCTCGATCTCGTCGAGTGGGATTACAAGAGTCTCGTCAGACAGACAATTTTTCAAGTTTGAGACGTGGAAGGTAGAGTGTATGTTACTGAGCTCGCGCGGTAGATTGAGTTCGTAAGCTACAAGGCCGATTCGGGCAAGGATCTCGGAAGGCCCTATGTATCTTGGATTGAGCTTCCCACGCTTTCCGAAGCGTATCAAGCCCTTCTAGGGTGAGACCTTCAACAGAACACGGTCGCCCACCTGGAACTCCAACGATTTCCTTCGCTTGTCAGCGTAGCTTTTTTGTCGGTCTCTAGAGGCTTTCAATTGTTCACGAATCTGAACGATCTTGTCTGTTGTTTCCCGAATGATCTCCGGACCTGTGAGAGTGCTTTCAGGAATTCGTCCTTTAGCTAACTGAGTATCACCCACCTCAGCCCAACACAGAAGGGATCTGCACTTTCGGCCACAGAGGGCTTCGAAAGGAGCTACCTTTATGCTCGTGTGATAACTGTTGTTGTAGGAAAATTCGACAAGGGGTAAATGAGTATCTGATATTGTAACGTCCCAAAATTCAAGACTAAAAATTTCATCTAATAAAACATTACGTTAAGCAAATTCATCATTTTCAAACATAAACAAAGTATTAGTTTCCAAAATACATATTCGTTATCAGAGTAAACATTCCCAGGCTGTCTAAGCTATGGTGTGTGCCATGCGATCATCCCGAGCTCCATCATCCGCTACCGGAAGTACCTGAAATCAAAATTGAAAACCGTAAGCACGAAGCTTAGTGAGTTCCCCACCCTACCACATACCATGCATAACCACATACTGCACATACTGGGCCGCGCCCGCTATCCTGGGCCTCGCCCCCTACCTCGGGCCTCGCCCGCTACAACGGCCCCGCCGCTCCAGGCCCCGCCTGGCTTCGATCCCCGCTCGGATACAGATCTGTTTCACATAGGCCTCGCCTGTCACAGGGCCTCGCCCACTAACATATAATAGCACATAAACATCTCACATAAGCTAAACACATACTAACGGATCTTGTCCTAAGGCCTCGCCTATCTCTGGGCCCCACCCCTGACCTGCTACTAATGAGTCACGGAATCCCGTCCATACTCTTGCTGATAGTGAGATACGGGCCCAGCCCACCCTCACTCCTTCCCTAACTTGGGCCTCGCCCCTGATCTGCTGCTACTGAGATATGGATCACCATCCACACTCTGCTATTGGTGAGATACGGGACCTCGCCCACACTCACCTCCCTACCAGGCACATACCAGTATCACACAGACAACAAGTATAAACTATCATTTAAACCATTCCTTGGGCACCCGCCCTCTATCATTAGACCTCGTCCCGAATATCATACTAGCATACTGGGCCTAGGGCTAACCCCCGGGTCTTCTACTCATAACTACATGGGCCGACATTGTAGCCGTAGACCCATTCATACATCCACAGGGAAACTCACCTGATACTGCTGAACTGCTGCTGCTAATCCCTTTGACCGCTACCTGACCACTGACTCCTAACTGCTGCTCCACTAGCTCCCCGAGCTACCAATATCAACATAACACTTAGTCTAACTAAC
Organism: Lactuca sativa; assembly: GCF_002870075.4. Taxonomy (NCBI): domain Eukaryota; kingdom Viridiplantae; phylum Streptophyta; class Magnoliopsida; order Asterales; family Asteraceae; genus Lactuca; species Lactuca sativa. Next base: position 197,657,642 of record NC_056628.2, on the reverse strand, counting down.
CTTCAAAGGTCAACCAAGTCAACTCTTGCCAAAGTCAAAGTCCTGGTCAAAGTCAACCTTCCAGGTCAACCCTACTCGCCGAGTCCACTTACTGACTCGCCGAGTCCCTATGCTCAAAGTCCTTCCAATCACGACTTGACTCGCCGAGTCAGCCCTTGACTCGCCAAGTCTACTGATTCCCGAATCCTGTGCTGTCCAACTCACTGAGTCCTTGCTCGACTCGCTGACTCGAGTCTTAACTCGAAGGGTTTGGGACTATGCGACCTGACTCGCCGAGTCTAAGAACAGACTCACCGAGCACAAGGCAATCTTCATCCAACTCGCCGAGTTGTTCATCCAGCTCGCCGAGTTCATGCCCATCTTCATCCGACTCGACGAGCTGTTCATCCCACTCGTCGAGTTCCTCCTTATCTTCATGCTACTCGCCGAGTCCACTCGAAGGACTCGCCGAGTCCATTCGGATCTACTTACATGCAGAGGACTTTCTAGTCATGCATGGACTCCAAACTGTAGATCTACCCTTCCCAAGCCTATTCCCCACGTAAAGTTGCCAACTTTACGTGTAGAGAAGGAGATCTAGGCACAATCCACCATAAACTAGGGTTTAAGGCCAAAGGGGCTCCAAAATCGACTCAAGGGCTGATACTTTATGCTTCCCCAGCTCATAACACACTTGGATCTGAAGTAGCAACTCCAGATCCGACTTCTAGCTCACTTGGGTGGCAAAACATGGCTTAAAAGCCCCAAATCTCACAACCTTGGAAGATCTAAAAGAGAGAAACGACTTATTACCTTCAGATGCTCAGAAATGTTCCCCAAATCTTCAGATCCAAGACCACTTCTTGAAGCCTCAATGATTTCGCCTTCTTCTTCTTCCTTCAAATCACTCAATATGGATTGGGAGCTTGAATGGGAAACAATGGGGTTTGGGGTTCGATGCTCTGGGTTCAAGAGGCAGTAAAGGGACCCTAGGTAGGAGGTTAAGGCGTTTATAAAGGCTCCAAGTCCCGAATTTAGGGTTTTCCTCGCACAAACCAGACTCGCCGAGTCACCTTGGCTGACTCGCCGAGTCGGTCACTTACTCCTCGACTCGGATCCCGCTCGGACTCGCCGAGTTCCTCCTTGGACTCGCTGAGTCGCCCCTTAAAATTAAGGTTTTCTTTCCTTTCTTGGCCTTCAAAACTTTGGGTGTTACAGATATGGGCATATTTAGTCATATAATTCATGCATTATCTTAATACTTTATGTTGTTGTTGCCTCATTTAATGAACAAAAGGTGCTTAATTAGTTTATAATTTCATTTTTCATCAACAATTACATGCTCGGATGGAAAAGGAAGCAGAACTAGTGATTGGAAGCTTGGATCTTGGATTTTGAAGAAAGAATGATGTTGCTAGACAGCTTGACCCCTCGTCAGTGTTTTGGCCATATCTCATGAACCGTAACTCCGATTGACGAGAAAATGTTCTAAAAACTAGACACAATTTCGGACGACTTTCGTGTTTTGAAAAAATGATGATTCCAAACGGACTCGGCGAGTAGGCAATCAACTTGACGAGTTGGTCAGAAGTTTCGCGATTCTTGACTTTGCCTTGCCGTACACGGGATTTTAAGTGATGGACTCAACGAGTAGGTCACTGGACTCACCGAGTAGCCCCTGTTTTCATAATATATATATATATATATATATATATATATATATATATATATATATATATATATATATATATATATATAAACGCTTCTCATTCGAACCCTAACGAATGGGGGAAGTTTAGGACGATTTTTGGAGGCCTGAAGGGTTCTTAGAAGCTGTGGTTTTCGAGATTTCAACCTAGATATCAACTTGGAAGAAGATCAAAGGCAATAACACACTAATTTTATCTTAATCTTTTGCATAAACCATGTTTCAATCATTAGATTATGTTTTTAGTTTGTTATTTGATGTAGATATGAGCTAAAAACTCATAACTTCTGTTTAGGATAGATGATTTTGTGATTATGGTTTGATTTATGGTAGGATTGATTTAATATTGGTGATTTTGTTGATTCTAGCTTGTTAAAGAACCTTAAGTGTGAATGATAACTATTTTTCTGTTAATAGGAAGATAATTGAGCTGCATGAACATCTCATAATTGTCAACCTCATATGTTTATGTGACCACTTTATCATATGTCTAGGATTAATGAACATGAAACTAGAATTAATAAGAAAGATAGGTAAATTCATGTGTGAGCTTGTGTGATGACCATCAACAAGAGGTTAACTAAAGGACCAAATTAGTTAACCATTACAAGTCTAAATTAACCCAAATAAATAACCTAGTGAATTGAATTAAATTAGACAATTGGCCACTGTTTGAGTTAGTTTGTTCTCTAAGGATTAGTACAGTGAACGTGAATCTAATCACTTGAATCGGTAGCCAATAGAAGAATTAATCCGTTGCACTATTACCATAATATCAACCATAGGATCAATTTAGTTGAACTAAACAGAAGTTCCCTTCGTTATTGAATTTAGTTCAATCTTTGTTTATATAGTTCTTAGTTTCTCAGTTTAAATTTTAGTTAATTGTTTAAGTTTCTAGTCTTGCAAAACTAGAGAAAACCCATTATCTATTACTTGTTTTATTTAGATAATATTAGCATTTATTTTAGTTGTTTACCGTTCCCTGTGTTCGATACTCTACTTACCTGAACTAAACTGCTAATCGATAGGTACACTGCCTTTCGTGTGTTTGTCTTTGTGTTTAAGTTAATAGGATTAAAACTAGTTCGTTTCACACACATCAGTATCCCAAGCTTTCCCAAAGTCAATCACGTAGGCCCGCAACATATCTTCTAAGGTTTGGATAGTTCTCTCACTTTGTCCGTCGGTCTGTGGATGGTAGGCTGTACTCATGTCCAACCTAGTTCCTAGGGAACTTTGTAGCGACTGCCAAAACCTCGAAGTGAATCTACTATCTCTGTCCGAGATAATGGATACGGGAACTCCGTGCAGTCGTACAATCTCCCTAATGTAGGTTCTCGTAAGTTTCTCCATTTTGTCGGTTTCTTTGATGGGCAGGAAGTGTGCGGACTTGGTCAATCTGTCGACGATGACCCATATGGTATCAAGTCCACCCGTTGTCTTGGGCAACTTGGTTATGAAGTCCATAGTGATCCGCTCCCACTTCCATTCTGGTATCTCCGGTTGTTGCAGAAGACTAGAGGGTTTCTAGTATTCGACCTTTACCTTGGCTCAAGTAAGGCATTTACTTACGAAGGTAGTAATATCTGCTTTCATGTTAGGCCACCAGTACAACTTTTTAAGATCTAGATACATCTTATCCGAACCTGGGTGGACGGAATAACGAGTGTTGTGTGCCTCGTTCATGACCAAGTCTATGAAACCCCCGTGTTTCAGTGTCCAGAGCCGATCCATGAGGTATAAGGCTCCGCCACCCTTGACTTCCAAGTTTTTATCCATTCCTCTCAGGGATTCACCCGCCACATTTTCAGGTTTCAAAGCGTCGAGCTGAGCCTCCTTAATTTGTGTGGACAAGTGTGAATGGATAGTTAGAGTCAAAGATTTGACTCTACGACCAGAATATTCTTTCCAACTTAGGGCATCAACTACTACGTTGGCTTTACCCGGATGATAACGAATTTCACATTCGTAATCACTGAGTAGCTCGACCACCGTCGTTGTCTCATGTTGAGCTCTTTCTGGTCGAATATATGTTGTAGACTTTTGTGGTCTGTAAAGATCGTGATTTTTGTACCATACAGGTAGTGTCTCCAGATCTTCAGAGCAAACATGACTGCTCCTAGCTCAAGATCGTGCGTGGTGTAGTTAACCTCACGTGTCTTCAGCTGTCTCGAGGCATAGGTGATGACCTTACCGCGTTGCATCAGAACACAATTGAGACCCTGATTTGAAGCATCGCAATAGACAACAAAGTCTTATATCCCTTCGGGGAGGGATAGTATTGGTGCGGTGCACAAGGCTCGTTTGAGCGTTTGGAACACTATCTCCTATTTCTCTTCCCAGCCAAAGGCCACGCCTTTCCGGGTCAGTGTTGTAAGAGGTTTCTCTATGCGGGAGAAGTTCTGAATGAACCTGCGATAGTAGCCAGCGAGACCTAGAAATTGACGAATTTCTGTAGGTGTCTTCGGTGCTGATCAGTTCTCAATGGCCTTGATTTTGGAAGGGTCCACGTGTATTCCCTCTTCACTAACTACGTGACCCAAGAATTCGACTCTTCGAATCCAAAATTCTCACTTAGAGAACTTCGCATAGAGCTTCTCCGATCGCAATGTTTCTAAGATTCTGCGGAGATGTTGACTATGTTCCTCCTTACTTCGAGAGTAGATGAGTATGTCATCGATGAATACAATGAAGAACTAATCTAAGTAAGGATGACACACACTATTCATTAAGTCCATGAATACTGTGGGCGCGTTATTTAATCCGAACGGCATTACTACAAACTCGTAGTGTCCATAATGAGTTCGGAAGGCTGTCTTCGGAACATCCTCCTCTAACACTCGTAGTTGGTGATATCTATATCGTAGATCTATCTTCGAGAAGTAGTTGGCACCTTGAAGTTGATCAAATAAATCGTCAATGCAGGGCAAGGGATAACGATTTTTAATGGTGAGCTTGTTGAGTTCCCTATAGTCGATGCACATACGAAACGATCTGTCTTTGTTCTTGACGAACAAGACCGATGCTCCCCATGGTGAGAAGCTTGGCCTAATGAATCCCTTCTTGAGAAGTTCATTAAGCTGACTGGAAAGTTCCTGTATCTCTTCCGATGCCAGACGGTAAGGAGATTTGACTACTGGAGTAGCCCCTGGCACTAAGTCGATTCTGAAGTCGACTTGGCGTTGTGGTGGTAATCCTGGGAGTTCTTCTGGAAATATGTCGGGAAAGTTGCGTACCTCTGGGATGTTCTGAATGTCTTTTACTTCTTGACTCACGATGTGTGTGAGGAATGCATGATATTCCTTTCGTAAGCACTTCTGAGCTTGGATGCACGAAATGATGCGAAGGCTCGTACTAGGTTTGTCGCCATAGATAACTAAGGTTTCATTGTTTAGGAGGTTAAGACGAACTACTTTTTCAAAGCACATGATGTTGGCACGAAGAAGACTCAACCAATCCATGCCAATAATAACGTCAAAACATTTAATTGGGACCGGCATGAGGTCTATCTTGAAAGAATGGCCATCTAAAGTTAGAGTACAACCTACGTATATGCAGTTAGTACTTTCCGTTTTACCGTTTGCCATTTCTACCGTGAATGATTTATCTAATGCATGCGGTTTTTGTTTAAGTAGGTGTGCAAATTTATGGCTTATGAAACTTTTCTCTGCTCCACTGTTGAAAAGTATGCAAGCATAAGAGTTATCGAGGAGAAACGTACCAATAACTATCGTAGGATCAGCTATGGCTTCCTCGTGGCCTATGGCCAGAATTCTTCCTACTCCGCCAGCTATCCCCGCCTTAGGGCAGTTCCTCTTGTAGTGGCCCACCTCGCCACAACCGTAGCAAGCTTGGCCCACACCAGCGTTAGGAACTTGAGCGGTCGGCCTTGCTGGAGTCTTGCAGAAACGGGCAGTATGCCCCTTTCTGTTGCAGTTAGAGCACTGCATTTCCCAGCAAGGTCCGTTGTGATGAAAGGCGCATTTGTTGCACCTTGGAAGATTACCGACATAAGCTTTTGCTGGTAAGGGATTGGCCGGGACAACAGGGGTTGCCGTGGCAGCATTGATTGCCACTAGTTGTTGTATCTTTGAGGATTCTTGCGAATCCCCACTTTTCCTCTTGTTCCACCCCTTTTTCTTGTTGTCGTTTTTGTTTCCCTTTTGTGGCTGGGGTGTAGGGTTTGTTGGGTTCTGGTGGTTCCCGTGATCTATAAGAGATTGTGCCAGCTCTTTGGCGCTGTCAAAAGTAACATGCCTGGATGCTAACACACTCGACTGGATCTGGGGCGACAATCCCCAAATATATCTCTTTATTTTCGTGCTCTCGAGAGCAACCATATCAGGGCACAGAATTGCCAGATCACAGAATCTATTCTTATAGGTTGATATGTCAGAACCAACCATTTCCAGACCCCAGAGTTCCTGCTCGAGTTTTTGAATTTCCCCTCGAGGACAGTACTCCCTCATCAGCATGGCTTTCAAGTTTTCCCAGCTGATCGAATTTGCCACTATAATAGTCAAATACTTAACATGGCCATTCCACCAAGTTAAAGCCCTTTCAAAAAAGGTACAAGTAGCAAACTTGACCTTATTGCCCTGCGGGCAGACGTAGATTTCAAAGACCACTTCTGTCTTTTCAATCCACTGCCTTAAGACCATAACTCCACCAGTTTCGTTGAAGTTCCGGTGTTTGGCATTCATAAAATCCTTGTAGGTGCATTCCCGAAGATGCCCACGGCTCTCGCCATGGTTGGAAGGAGGTGCACCAGTTCCCGATCCACTGGGGACTGGAGTATTGATGTGTGACACAGCAGCCGCTACGGCCGCCGTGAAAGCTGCTTGGAACATGGCAACGTCAAACTAAGGAGGTGGTTGAGGTGGTGGTATCGGTGTTTTGTTATTAGGGTTACGCCTTGGATTTCTGCGAGGCGGCATCTTTTAACTATAAGTTTACAAAGATGATAATATGGATTTAGAATTAAGACATTGATGAGAGTGACTCATGGACTAACTCCCCATAGTCCAACAACACAATTGAATAACACATTTGAATGAAGATGATAACATTTGGATAATAATTTCCATATGATTAGATATCTGTCAGTAATACTGGAATTACATATGTAACAAGTTTGGGAAAAATGGCCTAGAAGTAGGCCTTACATTAACCAAGATGGGAAAATTTTGACAGAACTATGATGGTATCAAGACCTAGTAAGTCTAAGATTTACAAAGATAGGAAATTAGACCAGAGTTTTTACATAAACTAGGTTATATCCAAAAGAGAAGTCGATGAGATTCTATCGGCGACGAGAACTACTAGAGTGAGTTCTTGATCCTGACAGTAGGCGTTCTAGGTCCCCCATACGCCTGTCAGCTCTTACTTGCTGAGCTTGAAGTTCCCTGACTTCAGCTTGGGTTTCAGCAAGTTCTCTCTTTAGAGCTACATTGCGAACCAGAGTCCTTTCATGATCAGACTCTAGTTGGCGAATGTGGACCGTGTTAACGCCAGAGTTGGCGTCAATCTCCACGACTCGATTGATAGTTGCTCGACCTTGTACGTCATTCCGAGAAATCCTACAAACCATGTGATGGCATTTGAGCATTCTAACACTTCCTAAGTGTACATGCAACCCTAGTAACATTGGATCTATGTTTGTCTAATTATCATGCAAAGTTGATTTCCAAGGTTATGTTCCTATCTAGCATACATGGGGAACAATTTTTCTTTGAATGAAAGATAGAACTACATACCTTGTTGTTGAAAGTGTTCCTTAAAACCTTCTGAGCCTAGCACCTCAAGTGTGATGCCTCAAATGCTTCACACCGCACCAAATGCAATGAACAAACTTGAGAGAAAACTCTAACACTTGCAAAATTGGCCAAGCCCTCTTCTTCCAGTTAGTGTAGCCGTTTTTGGGGAAAAATACATTGCTTATATAGTGTGTTGCATTAGGTAAACCATAATGTAACATGACTCTTCATTTCTTGATCCATGGGTTAGCTCCATAGAGCATCCATGGAGCATCCTATGGGTGGAACCCAACTTGACAATCCATGGAGCCTCTTAGCCCTTTATATAAGATATGGAAGATTTATATAATCTACCCATATATCTAATTAGTTATTTTTTGATCGCTTAATTAATTCTAAATTAATTCTTGATCAAAATTAATTAAATAATATTATTAATATATTAGAACGTATAATATATTAATAAACCATAAGTGTTATTTCTCTCATTTAGTTTATTCAATTGCATGATGCCATGCAACCCAAATGGACCATGCCGGGTCGGGTCAAGTACATACCAGAAATAGTTATGGACATAGACACCTTATCCAACAGTCTCCCACTTGGATAAGTCTAATAACTATAACTGTAATACTTCAGGAACCGATCAACAATCGTAGCTCTTTCAAGGTTTATCGGAACTGAGAAAATATTGATACACCATTTAAGATAAGTGATCACATAATCCTCTGTTCTAGATATCAGCCAGACAAATACATGGAACAATGTCTTACTTATTGTCCAACAGTTTGTTTCCCGATTTCCGATTTGTTTGACAAAGAACTTAATTGAACACATCAATTTAGTTCTGACTGGGCCCGGTACATAGGTCAAAACAAAATCATCGAGGGGCCCAGATATCAGCTTCTAATCCAAGAAGGAACAGATAAACTTCGACTCATATGTTTGTTCTACTACTCACTGAATTATACACAAATGCACGTTTTATAACATCGAGTTACCAATGCGTTTACGTACAATCAATGCATAACCAACTCATAAGTAACAAATCATATCTCTAGGTTTGAAGACTTATGTGATATTACCATCTCACGATCACTCGAGATAAATTCCATGAAGTGATTCCAGTGAGTGTGGTTTGATTCCAGTACTCAGAACTTATGAGTACTAATGAAGTGTTGTCCTTAACCTTGACACCTACACCCAACTTCATGACAGTCTTAATTCATATCTACTTCCAACATATGACTGACTGTGGAGATTTGAATAATATGTAGAAACACAACATAATATTCTAGAAGTCAAAATATGCAAAAGAAATTATAGTAAATGACTGACAAAAGATAGTAACACTTTACTCATAAATAAACAACCAACTATTATTTATCATTAAATGTTAATTACACTTTACAAACTTCATAATTTATCTAACTACTAAAACATATATCATCCTTTAGCCTTATGCTTCGAGCATGCTGAAGATGTTTAGCCCTACTCAGTCCCTTCGTGAGGGGATCTGCTAGGTTCTCATCTGATGATACCCTCTTTGCAACGAGGATTCCTTCTTCTATGTAATGTCTGATAAAATGATATTTTCTGTCGATGTGTCTGGATCTCCTGTGATCCCTCAGTTCCTTAGCTAAGGCAACAACACTTTCACTATCACAAAAATTTCCATAGGCTCCTTTATAGCTGGTACAACTCCAAGGTCTCCAATGAAGTTCTTCAGCCATATCGCCTCCTTTGCTGCCTTGCTAGCTGCTATATACTCTGATTCACAAGTTGAATCAGCCACTGTCTCTTGCTTGGAACTCTTCCAAGAAATTGCTCCTCCGTTTAAGGTAAAGACCCAGCCTGACTGAGAGTGGAAATTATCCATATCAGTCTAAAAGCTAGCATCACTATACCCTACAACTCTCAAGTCTTCACTCCTACCGAGGGTAAGGACCCAGTCCTTAGTCCTTCGTAGGTACTTGAGGATATTCTTTACCGCAGTCCAGTGTGCCTTTCCAGGGTTCCCCTGATACCTGCTAACCATGCTCAAGGCAAATGCTACATCAGGTCGAGTACACGTCATAATATACATGATCGATCCTACAGCCGAAGCATAAGGTATTCGACTTATTTTTGCTATCTCAGCCTCAGTACTAGGGCTTTGTGTCTTACTCAATCTGGCGTTACTCTGGATGGGTAACTCTCCTTTCTTGGAGTCTTGCATGCCGAATCTCTTCAACACCTTATCCAAGTAGGTACTCTGACTAAGTCCAATTAGTCTTTTACTCCGGTCTCTCAAGATCCTTATCCCTAGAATATAGGCAGCTTTTCCTACGTCCTTCATAGAGAAACACTTCCCAAGCCAGGACTTAACTTCCTGCAGAGTTGGGATGTCATTTCCTATGAGTAGTATGTCATCCACATACAATACCAAAAAGCTAACTATACTCCCACTAGCCTTGACATATACACAAGATTCATCTTCATTCCTAGAAAAGCCAAATTCTTTGACTTTCTTATCAAAGCAAAGATTCCATCTGCGAGGTGCTTGCTTTAACCCATAAATGGATTTCTCAAGCTTACACACTCTATTAGGGTACTCTTTGTTGACAAAACCCTCTGGCTGACTCATGTAAACATCCTCAGCCAACTTTCCATTAAGGAAAGCGGTTTTGACATCCATTTGCCATATATCATAGTCATGAAATGCGGTTATGGCTAACAGAACCCTAATAGACTTACTCTTGGCCACTGGAGAAAAGGTCTCATCATAATCAACTCCCGGAGTTTGTGAGAAACCCTTTGCAACCAGTCGTGCCTTATAAGTGTGTACATTACCATCCATGTCGGTCATCTTCTTGAAGATCCATTTGCACCCTACAGTCTTACGACCTAGTACATTCTCAACCAAGTTCCAAACTTGATTGTCATACATGGATTGTATCTCGCTGTCAATTGCCTCTTTCCACTTGGCTGACTCAGGGCCTGCCATGGCTTCCGCGTAACTGTTAGGTTCATCCAGACCTATCAGTGTCTCATCACTGATAAGTGTATCACCTTCCGCAGTAATATGGAATCCATAGTAATGCTCAGGTGCATTCCTAACCCTTGTGGAACACCTCAGAGGTACTGACTTTTCAATTGGCTCAACAGGAGTTTCCTCCTCAAGTCGAGTGTTAGGGTTTAAAGTTCCTTCACCACTTGACTCTTGAATTTATTCAAGGTCAACTTGCCTCCCACTGTTTCCTTGGCTTAA